>NC_057807.1:340056461-340123388 GCF_018294505.1 Triticum aestivum | reverse complement strand
CCGGATACCCGTCGGTACTTGAAGGGTATAGTGATGCGAATTGGATCTCTGATGCTGATGAGATGAAGGCCACAACTGGGTATATGTTTACTCTTGGAGGTGGCGCTGTTTCCTGGAAGTCTTGCAAGCAAACGATCTTAACGAGATCGACAATGGAAGCAGAATTAACGGCATTAGACACATCTGGTGTTGAAGCGAGATGGCTTCGAGATCTTTTGATGGACTTGCCATTGGTTGATAAACCGGTTCCGGCTATCCTTATGAACTGTGACAATCAGACTGTCATCACCAAGGTGAAGAGTTCAAAGGACAATATGAAGTCCACCAAACACATAAGAATGAGATTAAAAGCTGTCAGAAAATTAAGAAACTCCGGAGTGATAGCATTGGACTATGTCCATACGGCTAAGAATCTGGCAGATCCCTTTACAAAAGGGCTATCACGTGTTGTGATAGATAATGCATCGAGGGAGATGGGTATGAGACCCACATGAGTTGCCATGGTGGTAACCCAACCTATATGATCGGAGATCCCGTGAACTAGGACCTGGGAAAACAAGCCAGTGGTGAACTGAGGAGAGTAACTATACTAACCCACTCCGTTGGAGATGCAATACTCTCGATACTGTATGGTAGGATGACTACGGTCTCAATGTGTTCCAAAGCTTATAAAAGCAAGATGCTATCCTACAGAGCGATCTTTGGAGGAACACACCTATATGAGCCCGACTGCTGGTCACAGTCTATGAGATTGGGGTGATCTCTAGTAAGCTCATGAATAGGCCAGGAGTGTGACTTATATGCTCCACCCGAGGGGTCAGCCTTCGGCAGCCTAGTACTAGTAAGACATGTAGTGAAACTTCTTTACGCCAAACTGACAATTCAAGGCATAGTCCATTGTTCAGTTGTGAAGGAGTGTAGCCACTTGTTCTAGGTGAAGTTCAACCTTAACAGGTCTTTACTGAAACATTGGTATATCGAAACAGCAATTGGAACAGAGGACACAATGGGCCCTCGAGATCTGGTGGGGGATTGCTGAAATCTGAGATGGGCTCTAGGCCCATATTGCAATTTCTGAAAAATCTCTAAGGGCCCATGTGGGTTATATGGCACTAGGTGTGGTGGGAAGTTTAGTCCCACCCCGGAAGTGGAAGGAGAGTTGGAGTGGTTTATAAGGGTTTCTCTTCTACATGCTATTGGAGCTTGAGAAGAGAAGAGGCCCTCGCGCACTCCTCCTCCGCCGCCCGCCTCGCCACGCCACGCCTCGTCACGACGCGCCGCGGGTTGCGGGATTGAGCCGAGCCGAGCTCACACCTACGCGCTTATTTTTGCCAGTCACTAACGGAGAGTTTTCTGACAGCTGGGCCACGATCTGAGACGTCGGATCGTGGACTGTCACGGACTCGGACGTGGGTCGAGCCCACGTCTCTCCACGCGGCTGCGCCTATAAGTATGCGGTGTCTCCTAACCCTAGCCGCCACGAACAGATCACATCTACTCACGCGCACGCCCACCGTCGTTCCTTTGCTGATGCTGCCGCCGGTGACTCCATCTCGTCCGCCACGTACACGGTCAATGGGAGAGCAGGTCTCCGAAACCACGCCCTTCTGGTTCCTGTACGGGGTGAGGGGCGAATAGGTTTTTGGGCAGCGATTACGCGACTGCTCGCTTCCGATCGTCTACTTCCTCTACGTCTGCGTCGCCTTCATCATCACCATGTCCACCGACGCCGACCGTGCCGCCGCCGAGAAAGCTGAAGCCGACAAGAAGGTCGCCGAGGACGCCGCTGCTGCCACCAAAGCCGCGGCCTCTGCGTGGCCTACTGGAGGGTATAACTCGTTTATCCCGCTCCTGATTATTTTCATATTAGCAGTACTAGCAGTATGTGTAGATTTGTCTACTGTTTGCTTAGTACGTGCATGTTTAGATCAGAGTCAGTACGTCATCAACTTAGTCAATGCCATGCTAGTGATTTACTCATGGATTAATTTAATCGAGAAATTTCCTATTTACTCAACAATCCAAAAACCTATTATGTGTAGGAATTTCTCGGCAAGTGGTTTTGCCGCTGCACTGAAACCGGATAAGTTTACCGGTACATACTTCAAGCGTTGGCATGGCTAAAGATCAATTGAGATACTCTCAAACACCATATTTGGATATTTGGATATTCGGACTGCACACCATCTCAAACACCATATGATCCTAGCGTATTGATTCGAAAGTCCAAAGGCATGGCTAAAGATCAATTGAGATACTCTCAAATCATTGGTTCACTGATGTACCTAGCGAGCGCAACGAGGCCTGACATCGCGTTTGCTGTGAGCAAACTGAGCCGGTTTGTTTCCAAACCGGGTGATGTACATTGGCATGCTGTTGAGAGAGTTATGCGCTATCTGAAAGGTACTATGAACTATGGACTTCACTATACCGGATACCCGTCGGTACTTGAAGGGTATAGTGATGCGAATTGGATCTCTGATGCTGATGAGATGAAGGCCACAACTGGGTATATGTTTACTCTTGGAGGTGGCGCTGTTTCCTGGAAGTCTTGCAAGCAAACGATCTTAACGAGATCGACAATGGAAGCAGAATTAATGGCATTAGACACATCTGGTGTTGAAGCGAGATGGCTTCGAGATCTTTTGATGGACTTGCCATTGGTTGATAAACCGGTTCCGGCTATCCTTATGAACTGTGACAATCAGACTGTCATCACCAAGGTGAAGAGTTCAAAGGACAACATGAAGTCCACCAAACACATAAGAATGAGATTAAAAGCTGTCAGAAAATTAAGAAACTCCGGAGTGATAGCGTTGGACTATGTCCATACGGCTAAGAATCTGGCAGATCCCTTTACAAAAGGGCTATCACGTGTTGTGATAGATAATGCATCGAGGGAGATGGGTATGAGACCCACATGAGTTGCCATGGTGGTAACCCAACCTATGTGATCGGAGATCCCGTGAACTAGGACCTGGGAAAACAAGCCAGTGGTGAACTGAGGAGAGTAACTATACTAACCCACTCCGTTGGAGATGCAATACTCTCGATACTGTATGGTAGGACGACTACGGTCTCAATGTGTTCCAAAGCTTATAAAAGCAAGATGCTATCCTACAGAGCGATCTTTGGAGGAACACACCTATATGAGCCCGACTGCTGGTCACAGTCTATGAGATTGGGGTGATCTCTAGTAAGCTCATGAATAGGCCAGGAGTGTGACTTATATGCTCCACCCGAGGGGTCAGCCTTCGGCAGCCTAGTACTAGTAAGACATGTAGTGAAACTTCTTTACGCCAAACTGACAATTCAAGGCATAGTCCATTGTTCAGTTGTGAAGGAGTGTAGCCACTTGTTCTAGGTGAAGTTCAACCTTAGCAGGTCTTTACTGAAACACTGGTATACCGAAACAGCAATTGGAACAGAGGACACAATGGGCCCTCGAGATCTGGTGGGGGATTGCTGAAATCTGAGATGGGCTCTAGGCCCATATTGCAATTTCTGAAAAATCTCTAAGGGCCCATGTGGGTTATATGGCACTAGGTGTGGTGGGAAGTTTAGTCCCACCCCGGAAGTGGAAGGAGAGTTGGAGTGGTTTATAAGGGTTTCTCTTCTACATGCTATTGGAGCTTGAGAAGAGAAGAGGCCCTCGCGCACTCCTCCTCCGCCGCCCGCCTCGCCACGCCACGCCTCGTCACGACGCGCCGCGGGTTGCGGGATTGAGCCGAGCCGAGCTCACACCTACGCGCTTATTTTTGCCAGTCACTAACGGAGAGTTTTCTGACAGCTGGGCCACGATCTGAGACGTCGGATCGTGGGCTGTCACGGACTCGGACGTGGGTCGAGCCCACGTCTCTCCACGCGGCTGCGCCTATAAGTATGCGGTGTATCCTAACCCTAGCCGCCACGAACAGATCACATCTGCTCACGCGCACGCCCACCGTCGTCCCTTTGCTGCTGCTGCCGCCGGTGACTCCATCCCGTCCGCCACGTACACGGTCGACGGGAGAGCAGGTCTCCGAAACCACGCCCTTCTGGTTCCTGTACGGGGTGAGGGGCGAATAGGTTTTTGGGCAGCGATTACGCGACTGCTCGCTTCCGATCGTCTACTTCCTCTACGTCCGCGTCGCCTTTGTCATCACCATGTCCACCGACGCCGACCGTGCCGCCGCCGAGAAAGCTGAAGCCGACAAGAAGGTCGCCGAGGACGCCGCTGCTGCCACCAAAGCCGCGGCCTCTGCGTGGCCTACTGGAGGGTATAACTCGTTTATCCCGCTCCTGATTATTTTCATATTAGCAGTACTAGCAGTATGTGTAGATTTGTCTACTGTTTGCTTAGTACGTGCATGTCTAGATCAGAGTCAGTACGTCATCAACTTAGTCAATGCCATGCTAGTGATTTACTCATGGATTAATTTAATCGAGAAATTGCCTATTTACTCAACAATCCAAAAACCTATTATGTGTAGGAATTTCTCGGCAAGTGGATGTTAAGACGGCTTTTCTAAATGGAGAGCTAAAGGAGGAAATCTACATGCAACAGCCTGATGGCTTTGTGATAGATGGTCAGGAAAGAAAGGTGTGTAGGTTGATAAAATCTTTATATGGCCTGAAACAAGCACCTAAGCAATGGCATGATAAGTTTAATACAACTCTGACATCTGTTGGTTTCGTTGTTACTTCGGGAAGGATCGTGCAGCTGAAGAATGTGCAGCATGTCCCCGCCATCAAGAAGAACCTCGTTAGTGGCTCCCTTCTATGTAGAGAAGGGTTTAAGTTGGTTTTCGAGTCTAATAAATTAGTTGTTACAAAATATGGACTCTTTGTTGGAAAAGGTTATGAGAGCGGAGGGATGTTCCGCCTTTCCCTCGCAGATTTTTGTAATAAAGTCGTGAACCATATTCATTCGAATGTTAATGAATCTGAAGTTTGGCATTCACGTCTTTGTCACATTAGTTTTGGTGTTATGACGCGGCTAGCCAAGTTGGATTTAATCCTGAGTTTCACTTTAGCCAAAGGTTCTAAGTGCCTTTCATGTGTGCAAGCTAAGCAACCTCGCAAGCCTCATAAGGCCGCGGAGGAGAGACACCTGGCACCATTAGAACTCATACATTCTGATCTTTGTGAGATGAATGGTGTGTTGACTAAAGGTGGAAAGAGATACTTCATGACATTGATAGATGATTCCACTAGATATTGCTATGTGTATCTGTTAAATACTAAAGATGAGGCTCTACACTACTTTAAAATCTATAAGGCAGAAGTTGAAAATCAACTTGAAAAGAAAATTAAACGAGTCCGGTCAGATCGTGGTGGAGAGTACTTCTCGAGTGAGTTTGATTCCTTCTGTGCGGAACACGGCATTATTCATGAGAGGACGCCTCCCTATTCACCCCAGTCAAACGGGGTTGCCGAGCGGAAAAACCGTACTCTAACTGATTTGGTTAACGCCATGTTAGATACATCGGGTTTATCCAAGGCATGGTGGGGGGAGGCTATATTGACGGCATGTCATGTCCTGAATAAAGTTCCGACAAAGGATAGTGAGGTCACTCCCTATGAGAAATGGGCAAAGAGAAGGACGACACTCTCGTACTTGCGCACTTGGGGCTGTTTGGCGAAAGTCAACGTGCCGATCCCCAAAAAGCATAAGCTTGGACATAAGACCGTGGACTGCATTAATTTGGGCTACGCTAAGAACAGCGTTGGCTATAGATTTCTAGTAGTGAAATATGAGGTACCTGACCAGAAGATCGGTACAATTATGGAGTCTAAGGATGCTACATTCTTTGAGGATATTTTCCCTATGAGAGATATGCAAAGCACTTCTAGACAGGAATCTGAGGAGACTCCTGAACCTGCCATCCCTATGGAATATTATGAACAAACACATGATGAAAATCCCGAGGAGGATGACGAGGAAACCCTTGGTAGGGGCAAGAGACAAAGGACTGCAAAGACCTTTGGTGATGATTTCTTCGTGTACCTCGTGGATGATACTCCCACTTCTATTTCAGAAGCGTATGCCTCTCCAGAAGCTGACTACTGGAAGGATGCGGTCCGTAGCGAGATGGATTCCATCATGGCTAACGGGACATAGGAGATCACTGACCGTCCCTATGGTTGCAAACCACTGGGATGTAAGTGGGTGTTCAAAAAGAAGCTTAGGCCCGATGGTACGATTGAAAAGTACAAGGCTAGGCTTGTGGCCAAGGGCTATGACCAGCAAGAAGAGGAAGATTTCTTTGATACTTATTCACCTGTGGCTAGACTGACCACCATTCGAGTATTACTCTTGTTGGCGGCCTCACATGGTCTTCTCGTCCATCAGATGGATGTTAAGACGGCTTTTCTAAATGGAGAGCTAAAGGAGGAAATCTACATGCAATAGCCTGATGGCTTTGTGATAGATGGTCAGGAAAGAAAGGTGTGTAGGTTGATAAAATCTTTATATGGCCTGAAACAAGCACCTAAGCAATGGCATGATAAGTTTAATACAACTCTGACATCTGTTGGTTTCGTTGTTAATGAGGCTGACAAATGTGTATACTATCGCCATGGTGGGGGCGAAGGAGTTATACTGTGCTTGTATGTTGATGACATACTGATATTCGGAACAAACCTCAAAGTCATTGAGGAGGTCAAATCGTTTCTATCTCAGAACTTTGAGATGAAAGACCTTGGTGTGGCTGATGTTATCTTGAACATCAAGCTAGATAATGAGGGTGGGATCACACTTCTGCAATCCCATTACGTTGAGAAGGTGTTGAGTCGTTTTGGATATTCGGACTGCACACCATCTCAAACACCATATGATCCTAGCGTATTGATTCGAAAGTCCAAAGGCATGGCTAAAGATCAATTGAGATACTCTCAAATCATTGGTTCATTGATGTACCTAGCGAGCGCAACGAGGCCTGACATGGCGTTTGCTGTGAGCAAACTGAGCCGGTTTGTTTCCAAACCGGGTGATGTACATTGGCATGCTGTTGAGAGAGTTATGCGCTATCTGAAAGGTACTATGAACTATGGACTTCACTATACCGGATACCCGTCGGTACTTGAAGGGTATAGTGATGCGAATTGGATCTCTGATGCTGATGAGATGAAGGCCACAACTGGGTATATGTTTACTCTTGGAGGTGGCGCTGTTTCCTGGAAGTCTTGCAAGCAAACGATCTTAACGAGATCGACAATGGAAGCAGAATTAACGGCATTAGACACATCTGGTGTTGAAGCGAGATGGCTTCGAGATCTTTTGATGGACTTGCCATTGGTTGATAAACCGGTTCCGGCTATCCTTATGAACTGTGACAATCAGACTGTCATCACCAAGGTGAAGAGTTCAAAGGACAACATGAAGTCCACCAAACACATAAGAATGAGATTAAAAGCTGTCAGAAAATTAAGAAACTCCGGAGTGATAGCGTTGGACTATGTCCATACGGCTAAGAATCTGGCAGATCCCTTTACAAAAGGGCTATCACGTGTTGTGATAGATAATGCATCGAGGGAGATGGGTATGAGACCCACATGAGTTGCCATGGTGGTAACCCAACCTATATGATCGGAGATCCCGTGAACTAGGACCTGGGAAAACAAGCCAGTGGTGAACTGAGGAGAGTCACTATACTAACCCACTCCGTTGGAGATGCAATACTCTCGATACTGTATGGTAGGATGACTACGGTCTCAATGTGTTCCAAAGCTTATTAAAGCAAGTTGCTATCCTACAGAGCGATCTTTGGAGGAACACACCTATATGAGCCCGACTGCTGGTCACAGTCTATGAGATTGGGGTGATCTCTAGTAAGCTCATGAATAGGTCAGGAGTGTGACTTATATGCTCCACCCGAGGGGTCAGCCTTCGGCAGCCTAGTACTAGTAAGACATGTAGTGAAACTTCTTTACGCCAAACTGACAATTCAAGGCATAGTCCATTGTTCAGTTGTGAAGGAGTGTAGCCACTTGTTCTAGGTGAAGTTCAACCTTAACAGGTCTTTACTGAAACACTGGTATATCGAAACAGCAATTGGAACAGAGGACACAATGGGCCCTCGAGATCTGGTGGGGGATTGCTGAAATCTGAGATGGGCTCTAGGCCCATATTGCAATTTCTGAAAAATCTCTAAGGGCCCATGTGGGTTATATGGCACTAGGTGTGGTGGGAAGTTTAGTCCCACCCCGGAAGTGGAAGGAGAGTTGGAGTGGTTTATAAGGGTTTCTCTTCTACATGCTATTGGAGCTTGAGAAGAGAAGAGGCCCTCGCGCACTCCTCCTCCGCCGCCCGCCTCGCCACGCCACGCCTCGTCACGACGCGCCGCGGGTTGCGGGATTGAGCCGAGCCGAGCTCACACCTACGCGCTTATTTTTGCCAGTCACTAACGGAGAGTTTTCTGACAGCTGGGCCACGATCTGAGACGTCGGATCGTGGGCTGTCACGGACTCGGACGTGGGTCGAGCCCACGTCTCTCCACGCGGCTGCGCCTATAAGTATGCGGTGTCTCATAACCCTAGACGCCACGAACAGATCACATCTGCTCACGCGCACGCCCACCGTCGTTCCTTTGCTGCTGCTGCCGCCGGTGACTCCATCCCGTCCGCCACGTACGCGGTCGACGGGAGAGCAGGTCTCCGAAACCACGCCCTTCTGGTTCCTGTACGGGGTGATGGGCGAATAGGTTTTTGGGCAGCGATTACGCGACTGCTCGCTTCCGATCGTCTACTTCCTCTACGTCCGCGTCGCCTTCGTCATCACCATGTCCACCGACGCCGACCGTGCCGCCGCCGAGAAAGCTGAAGCCGACAAGAAGGTCGCCGAGGACGCCGCTGCTGCCACCAAAGCCGCGGCCTCTGCGTGGCCTACTGGAGGGTATAACTCGTTTATCCCGCTCCTGATTATTTTCATATTAGCAGTACTAACAGTATGTGTAGATTTGTCTACTGTTTGCTTAGTACGTGCATGTTTAGATCAGAGTCAGTACGTCATCAACTTAGTCAATGCCATGCTAGTGATTTACTCATGGATTAATTTAATCGAGAAATTGCCTATTTACTCAACAGAAGATGAGTCAATGATCTTCGAGACATATTGACACAGTCTTCTCCTCAAAATAGGAGCAGGGCCACCACAATGATTCAGAATCACAAACATTGTAAGATATTCCTTTTCTTTTATAATTTATCCTTCCTTCCATAGGGTTCACTTCGTTAGGGATCGAAACGAAGTTCTGTTTGATTAACGACATATCGTCGTATTGTATCGTTGGTCCATGTGTCATGTAGCCAAACGAGACTCATGTCCATACTGCATTCGATTACTGATTTCAACATGTGTGCATGTCCTATATGTACGTGCGGTGTATGGCCATCGTATCATACCACATATTCGCGGTTAGGAAACTACCAATCTCGCAGTACAATGTATTTGATAAGTTAGTGGCCTCCAAGACATATTTTCATGTTCTTATCCTCAAAATCCAGGCAGGACAACCATACAGGTCCATAATCACAAATAATGTGAACTACAAGTTTTTTTCCTTCCTTTTTGCGATTTTCCCTTCCTTCCGTAAAGCTCACATCGGTGGGGATCAAAATAAAGTTCTGGATGATTAAACACAATGTCTAGATTTTTGGGTCATATAACTTGGGCTCACGCGACAGAGTACATCAAAGACCTTTTAGATAAGGATTGTATCTGAGTTCAAGATTAACAAGCTAGTAATTCACTCCCCCAAAAGAATTTACTGCTCTTAGCGCACACGCTGAAGTACGCTCTACTTTTCACGTTTACCATCCTTGCCCGTCTAGCTCAGTTGGTAGAGCGCAAGGCTCTTAACCTTGTGGTCGTGGGTTCGAGCCCCACGGTGGGCGATTGTGAGCTTTTTTTTTTTGTCAAGTACATCAAGCATTTTTACCAAAGCCACCGTCGCAGGCTAAGCCCGCGCATGAAGGGGGTGCGAGAACTGCAGCAATCTGAAGAAACAACACCCCCTCAAAAAGAAAAATCTGAAGAAACAACAACAAGCGATGGCCAGAACTGAAAAAGCAGCGGAGAAGAGAAATGTTGGCTCCATCCAAGGAATATTAGCTGCGCATGAGCGCTGGTGGCATCGTATCCAGCACAGCTCATGATGACAAGAGTTTTGTTTGTTGCCAGACTTGGTAGTGTCTCCGGCTTTTTGCCTGCCTGCCTTGCATTTGGATCTTTGTATGCCTGCTTCCTTTTTAGGGCCTCTATGATTCGCAGGATTTCCAAAACACGTGAGTAGAAAAAACATAGAAATAGATTGACATGTCATCTTTAATATACTTCAGAAGTTTTAGGATATTTGATTGATTGTGCATAGGGAAAACGTAGCATCCATCCACTCTAAGGGTTAGAATGCTCCAAAATTCCTTCACAAATCCTTTAAATCAAATAATGATTTACTTTCGCTCTTGTTAGGCAAGTGATGTCTTCTTCGTTGGCAGTTGCTCCAGCATCACGACGGTTCCAGAAATGGCTTTTTTTTATGGTTCTAGAAATGGCTTCTGACAGGGTGTACATACACGTGGTTCCAGGTGTCGCATCAGAATATCCATGCACATTTCGGTATTTCAGATAGATATACATCAGATGGACAAACATACACTAGTACACAACCAGCTGATATTGTTGCCGGCCAGATCAGCGCCAGATCATATCCAGTCGGGCCCATCGTCAGCGATCGGACAGAGAGACATCGCCTGTGCAAAGATTGCGTGTCTCCATGTGCTGCTCTTTTCTTTTCTTTTTGCCCAGATGGTTGCCAACCAGACACCACTCACGCATATCCAGTCCAGCAGTACCAGGGCATGTGAAAGTGATTAGCCTCTAATCATTTGCATGCTGTCACTGAGGAGGCACTTAATTTTTTAGCATCATGTATGCTCCCAGAGCATGTAAATTAAATCCACGCTGACCGCCTCTGCCAGCTAGGGTTTCCAGGTGCATGGATGCCTATAAGGACAGACATATATAGTGGCTTTGATACGATGATTATCATTTATTTATCCCATGTCATCTAGAGAAAGACAAATAAGTATGTCATGAATTATCCCTTAATGTTACCCTAGCAATCTGTGATGTGTGCTTTTCCGCAAAAGAAAAAATATATATATATGATGCATGCTCCTGAAATTCAGGACGGTTAAACTAAAACTAGAAGAAAAAATGTGATTAAGAAAAGGCATATCATGTGATGTTGAAATATGTCTTATTTTTCTCTAAAAGTTACCTCCTCTGTAAACTAATATAAGACGTTTTAGATCACAATTTTAGTGACCTAAACATTTTATATTAGTTTACAAAGGGAGTAGAGGTCATCTCAGAGCTAAGATAAGTCAAATCTCTTTCTTCTCTCTCTCTCATCTTAATTACATTGCACTGCTAAGATAGAAATATTGTATGCGCCCTAATGCACTTAAAACACCACTAGTCACTATGCGTATTTTTCACTCTTTCAGTCGGATCACTTGAGCTGCCAAGAATATTATATTTTGACATGCGAGGGAGTTAATTAGCTATATAACCTATCTGATTTAAAACATCTAGATCACTGAAATGTAAAGCACCCATTTGATATCAAACCGTTGCGACACAAGAAAAATATATTTGTCGGTGTTGTAATTGAACTAAGGCTAGGTGAGAACACCCCGCAAATACTAAAATGGAAAAATACAGTACGTCGGAGAGACTGATAGTTAGTACTTTCTTCATCTTTATTACTCCACATATTAGCTTGTTTGAACTCAATCTCCACTTTCACAAAATTTAGTAGCAACCATGCACATTTCTACTACTTCTCTGAGAAATGTTATGTGTGTCTTCTAACACAAGTCATTGTTTCATTATTAACGTTATGTTTGTCTTCTAACACAAGTCATTGTTTCAATAAATAGACAATGTACCCATGGATCGAAGTGACTTTGTAAATACTAGATGATGCTTCACGTGTTGCCTTGAGAACCATGTTAGAATAAATGCACAAATAGGTGTTTAAAAGTAACTTGAACTAATGCAACAAATGCAAAAGTGTTCTTGTTTTACATAAAAAAAATAAAACCTAAAAAGTATGTGATAAAATTATGCATAGATAGAGAAACTTCTCTGAGAAAACAAAACATAGTTGACTTGATGAGATGACATGGTTTGAATTATAGATAAATGCAAAAGTATAAACGAGTACATGCATGACTTGCAAAAAAAAGACATGCTTTTTTTCGAGGGAAAATAGAAGTTTTATTCCATAACAGTAAGATTACAATCAAGAGGCGGAAGATCCTCGATACATGGTGGAGCTCGAAGGAGCCAAACAACGGTACAAGACATGCATGAATTGATAAGATGGCATGGTTTGCACGGATAAATGAATGCAAAAAGGTGATTGTGAGCACATGCATGACTCGTTGATGTCATATAATTTTGATGGTAAATTGTAAATAATTAACATGACATGGGAGCACACATGTTAAGAAATATAGCAGCATGATCTAGCTATCTAGATCTAGAAGATTATTAGAGCATCTCCAACGATAACCCGGAAATTTTCTCTCGCATCCTTCCGCGGACAGGGGGGCCCAGTCCGCGGACACGGATGCGGGTGACCACCATGCAACCATAGCCGCATACATTTTGGCAACAACTCTAACCGACCGGACGAAATTCGATCAAGCCGGACGAATTTTGATATAAACACGATGAATTTCATTGAAACTAGGATAATTTGTACATAAAACCGGACGATATTTCGTCCGGTAAAATAAAACCTAAAATAAAACCCTAAACTATCATGTACTTAACAGTGATCTTGTAGGCCATGCCGGGCTGGCCGACGGCTCTTCTGTCATCGGCGCCCGATCCAGCGTCGGAGTTGTCATCGCCGGGCTTCGGGCAGCAAAAGATGGTGGCGTCGCAACAGGGCTTCACGATGGCCACCTGGCGCTCGCGGATGATCCTTTCCGCTTCCTCCTGCGCCATGCGCAGTGTGGCCGTGGCCACGGAGGACGTGGGCTGGGGGAGAGGGCGGCGACCGTTGGAGGAGGCACCGTTGGCGGGGTCGATCTCGACGAGGGACCATTCCTCACTATACCTGGCCACCTCCCCGTCGAGGCAACGGAGATAGCGCTTGGCTGTCCCCGATGTCGTCACAGAGCGGTCCAGGGCCCAGGCATACGCCAGGTCCGGGTCCGCCGCGATGTGTGGCGGCGGGACGTCTGACTCCGCGAACTTGGACCAGCACGCGGCGTTGCGCCTATCCTGCCGGCACTGCTCCTGATCGGCATACTTATGCACCGTCATGGCGCTCCGGGGACAACGAACAGCTGCTACCCGCCCTGCGGCTGCCGAGGTAGTGGATAATGCGACCACACGCCTTGGGCAGTAATGACACTCCGGGGCGGCGATGAGAGCCTCTCCTCCTTGACGCGTCGGGGCCGCGGTGAGAGCCGCTCCTCCTTCACGTGGCGGAGAGCTTGGAGGGGATACCGGCTCCGGCTTCACGGGGAGGAGCGTCCCTCGTGGCGGGGCCGGGCCATTGTTCTGGATGACGGAGCGACAGAGAATCAGCTCCATCAGCTCCTCGAACTCCGTGTCGATGGCAGCGTAGACCTGGCCCGGCATTGCCAGCGCGGACTGCTGCTGCGGCGGCTGCTGGTCCTCCTCGTCGTCCGAGGAGATGACGATCTCCGCCTTCGTCGAGGAGCTGCTCGACGATGAGGATGACGACTCTGGAGTTCGATGGCGGCGTCGCTACGATCTGCCAGATCCCGCCTGCCTGCGTCGTCGCCCAGGAATTGCCTATCGACGGAGATGTGGAGGGAGATGGGTGGGGAGAGGGGAGGAGGAGGCGGAGGATGTGATGTGGACGGCGCCGGAGCGCGGCTTATATAGCCGCGTGCAGTCCATGCGAAGGGCCGATCAACTGTTTCAATGCGGCGCATCGGCTGAAGTTGGTTCCTCAAGAACCCACGTCTGCATTGAAGTGGCAGCTGCCAAGAGGTCGCGTCGATCAGCGCCGCCCTCCCTCCCTTCGGTCACATCGCGGCATCAATGACGGCTTCTGTGTGCTTTGGGCCGACATGAATGCGGCATGGTAAACGACGCGTGCATCGGAAGAAAGCGCGGGAGGGGCGGGTGAGGTTTTTTTTGAGGCAGGACGGTCAGAAGCGGGTGTGGAATCGGTTTAGACTCCCGCAAAGCTCCCACGTTTGTCTCTGGTTTGCGGAAGAAATCGCTTCCGAACCGTGCCGCGGACCGACACAGGACCGCACTGGATTGCTTCGTGGTCCGGACAATGCGGTCCGGACGGTTGTGGGAGGTTTGAGGGTGGACGTGGGAAATGCCCTTAGCAAATCGAGTCATATACTCCCTCCATTTTAAAATAGATAACCCAACTTTGTACTAAAATTAGTATAAAGTTGAGTCATCTATTTTGGAACGGAGGGAGTATATGTGATGCGGTGTGCGTCAATGACGCACACTAGTTTTAAAATATAATTAGGTCTATATTTCTATTGTCTTGGAAAATGCAATGACATTCTAGCTGATCAGGAGTATAAAAACGGTTCGATGGGCAGGTCTTCCATATTGGTAAATGTAATGCATTTCTCGGGCACACGCGTAATCCACGACCTGACCTTCATCTATTATACTGACCGATCCTGCAGACCTGTTTAAAAATGGCCACTAAACTGGGCAATCTCATCGGAGAAAGAGTAAACCAGATTTGAAGCTGTACATTAAGCGTGACCGTACGCTGTCCTATCCGTTTACTGCACGGTAATCCATATGCTTGCTGCGGCCCGTTAGCCAGTGGTAAAAATTTAAAAAATTTGTTTGCGGAAAAATAAAGAGAATGTATGGCATCTACTCCCTCCGTTCGGAATTACTCGTGAATGTATCTAGATGTATTTTAGTTGTAGATATATCCATTTTGTGACAAGTAATTCCGAACAGAGGGAGTACTTTTCAGCGCCGAAATCAGGTGGGAATTTTTCCTGAAAAAATGAAGAGGGATTCAAACTCCTTCTCGAAGGACATACTGGCCTATATGGCATATGGAGTAACGAAGTGTGAGACGTCGACTCAGAAATACTTCCTCCGTTCCAAAATAGATGACTCAACTTTGTATATTAATACAAAGTTGAGTCGTCTATTTTGGAACAGAGGGAGTACCAATTGTTAGTATATCACATCGCAAAATGGTTAGTACTAGTTATCCTCGGCAAAGAAAATCGTTAGAGCATCTACAACCGGACATGGCAAATGCGACCCCTCGAACGCCGGCGCGTCCGCGGATAGTGACCAGTCACGCCTCAAAAAAATGCATTTCACATCAGATACCTCAAATTAGTTCAAATCCATATTATTACATGCAACGTAGCGATCTTTAATCGGAGCTCGTCCGTAACCGTGGCCATGTCCGGTGGCCGGCTGCACTCTCAGAATGTTTGCCATGTCGCCGGCAAGGTAGAGTAGGGCATAGGACACGAACCGGCTCACGGGACTCAATGCGCCACCGTCTCCCATGCCCTACTCTTCCTCGTCGGAGCACGGAACCCGTTGGGTGTCGGTGGATGTCAGACCGATAATGGATCCGTCGGGGACAAGCCGCCGATGTCCACCACGATGCGGGTGCGTCGCCTGACTGATGCGCCGTACGGGGCGCCGGAGAATGCGACAACGGCCTGCCGCCGTCCGCCGCCGCGAGGGCGCCCGGTAACGAGATTGAACAGTATGGAGATACCGACGATCAAATCTCGGGCAAATAACATACCGACGGACAAAGGGAGCTATGTATGTTGTCATAAAGGTTCGACCGATAAAGATCTTATAGAATATGTAACCAATATGGGCATCCAAGTCCCGCTATTGATTATTGTCCGAAGGGCGTCTCGGTCATGTCTACATCATTCTCGAACCCGTAGGGTCCGCACGCTTAACATTCGTTGACGATATAGTATTATATGAGTTATGTATGTTGGTGACCGAATATTGTTCGGAGTCCCGGATGAGATCACAGACATGACGAGGAGCTCCAGACTGGTCCAGAGGTAAAGATTCATATATAGGATGATAGTATTCGGTCTCCGTAAGAGTTCCAGAATACACCGGATAATTATTGGATCACTGGAAGATTAGTTGGGCCAAGGGGTAAGGCCCACGGGGCTTTAGGTCGGTGCAAGAAGAAGTTTTGCACAGGTCAGGTACCAGACGTCAGGGACCCTAGCGTCTGGCCCTGGGCCAGACGCCGAGGACCGTGGCGTCTGGTGCTGGAATCTGAGGACTCTTTCTTGCGTTCCAAACCGACTTTTGGGAGGCCCTATCCCCAAGTTAAGACCCCCAGGCTCAACATATAAATAGAGGAGCAGGGCTAGCCCCTAGAACACAAGTTTGGAGCCTCCTCTAGTTCTTCAAGTTCTAATTGGTCCTAGTTGACTAATTAGAGCTAGGTTAACCTTCTAGTTCCTCCTCCGCTCTAAATCCGTTGTGCTTGGCGAAGCCCTGCGGAAGTAGTTTCACTACCACCGCCACCACGCCGTCATGCTGCCGGAACTCATTTACTACTTTGCCCCTCTTGCTGGATCGATAAGGCGAGGACGTCATCGAGCTGAACGTGTGCTGAACGCGGAGGTGCCGTACGTTCAGTGCTTGATCCGAACGGATCGTGAAGGTGTACGACTACATCAACCGCTTTGATAAACGTTTCCGCATAGCAATCTACAATGGTATGTATGTGCTCTACCCCTCTCGTAGTTATGCATCTCCATGGATAGATCTTGCGTGTGTGTAGAATTTTTTTTGTTTTCCCTGCAATGTTCTCCAATAGTGGCATCATGAGCCAGGTCTATGCGTAGATGATGTGCACGAGTAGAACACAAAGGAGTTGTGCGTGGTGATGTTCATATTGCTTACCATCAATGCCTTATTTTGATCGGCGGTATTGTGGGTTGAAGCGGCTCGGACCAACCTTACATGTCCACGTACATGAGACCGATTCCACCGACTAACATGCAACTTATTTTGCATAAAGGTGGCTGGCGGTTGTCTGTTTCTCCCACTTTAGTTGAATCTAAATTGACTACGACGGTCCTTGCAGAATGTTAAATAGTAACTTGATACTCACCGTTGTGGTTTCGCGTAGTTAAGAACGACTCTTGCTAGTTGCCCATAGCAGCCATGTAAAACTTGCAAGAACAAAGTACAGGACATCTAACTTGTTTTTGCAGGGTATGTTGTGATGTGATATGGTCAAGATGTGATATGATATATGTTGATATATGAGATGGTCATCTTTTGTAATAAGTTCATGACTTGCATGTCGATGAGTACGACAATTGGCAGGAGCCTTAGGGTTGTCTTTAATTTATTGTGTGACCTGCGTGTGAATCACTAAAGCACCATGTAATTGTTTTACTTTATCGCTATGCATTAGCAATAGTTGTAGAAGCAATAGTTGGCAAGATGACCCCGACGCAACGATGGAGATCAAGGTGTCGCACTGGTGATGATGGAGATCATGCCGTTGCTTTGGAGATGGAGATCAAAAGCACAAGATGATGATGGCCATATCATGTCACATATTTTGATTGCATGTGATGTTTATCCTTTATGCATCTTATTTTGCTTAGAACGACGACAACATTATAAGATGATCCCTTCACTTAATTTCAAGATAAAAGTGTTCTCCCCGAGTATGCTATGTTGCTAAAGTTCGTCGTTTCGAAGCACCTCATGATGATCGTGTGTGATAGACTCTGAGTTCACATACAATGGGTGTAAGCTAGTTTTGCACATGTAGAATACTTGGGTTAAACTTGACGAGCCTAGCATGTACATACATGGTCTCGGAACACTGGAGACCGAAAGGTCGAACATGAGTCATATAGTAGATATTATCAACATGTAGATGTTCACCATTTAAGACTACCCCATCTCACGTGGTGATCGGAAATGGGTTAGTTGATTTGGATCATGTATCACATAGAAAACTTGAGGGATATTGATTTAAGTGGGAGTTTATTAGTAATTTGATTATTTGAACTAAAAATTTTATCACAAACTTAGTCATAATAGTCTTTGAAAATCTATGTTGTAGATCAAGGGCCCGTGCTTGAAGGAAATATGCCCTAGAGGCAATAATAAAGTTATTATTTATTTCCTTATTTCATGATAAATGTTTATTATTCATGCTAGAATTGTATTAACCGGAAACATAATACATGTGTGAATACATAGACAAACATAGTGTCACTATTATGCCTCTACTTGACTAGCTCGTTGAATCAAAGATGGTTAAGTTTCCTAGCCATAGACATGAGTTGTCATTTGATTAACGGGATCACATCATTAGAGAATGATGTGATTGACTTGACCCATTCCGTTAGCTTAGCACTTGATCGTTTAGTATGTTGCTATTACTTTCTTCATGACTTATACATGTTCCTATGACTATGAGATTATGTAACTCCCGTTTACCGGAGGAACACTTTGTGTGCTACCGAACGTCACAACATAACTGGGTGATTATAAAGGTGCTCTACATGTGTCTCCGAAGGTACTTGTTGAGTTGGCGTATTTCTAGATTAGAATTTGTCACTCCGATTGTCGGAGAGGTATCTCTGGGCCCTCTCGGTAATGCACATCACCATAAGCCTTGCAAGCAATGTGACTAATGAGTTAGTTGTGGGATGCTGCATTACGGAACGAGTAAAGAGACTACCGGTAACGAGATTGACCTAGGTATTGAGATACCGACGATCGAATCTCCGGCAAGTAACATACCGATGACAAAGGGAACAACGTATGTTGTTATGCGGTTTGACCGATAAAGATCTTCATAGAATATGTGGGAGCCAATATGAGCATCCAGGTTCCGCTATTGGTTATTGACTGGAGACATGTCTCGGTAATGTCTACATAGTTCTCGAACCCGTAGGGTCCGCATGCTTAATGTTCGGTGACGATTTATATTATGAGTTTATGTGTTTTGATGTACCAAAGGTAGTTCGGAGTCCCGGATGAGATCGGGGACATGATGAGGAGTCTCAAAATGGTCGAGACGTAAATATCGATATATTGGATGACTATATTCGGACATCAAAAAGGTTCCGAGTGATTCGGGTATTTTTCGGAGTACCGCTGGAGTTACGGGAATACGGGAGTACATATGGGCCTTAGTGGACTTTAGGGGAAAAAGAGGAGAAGCCATGAGGGCTGGCCGCGCGCCCCCCATGGGCCTAGTCCGAATTGGACTAGGGGAGGGGCTGTGCCCCCTCTTTCCTTCTCCTCCCCCTCTCCTTCCTTCCCCTTCCTAGTAGGACTAGGAAAGGTGGAGTCCTACTCCCACTAGGAGGAGGACTCCTCCTCCTGGCGCGCCCTACAGGGCCGGCCGGCCTCCCCCTTGCTCCTTTATATATGGGGGCAGAGGGGCACCTCTAGACACAACAATTTGATCATTGATCTCTTAGCCGTATGTGGTGCCCCCCTCCACCATATTCCACCTCGTTAATATCGTAGCGGTGCTTAGGCGAAGCCCTGCGTCGGTAGCATCATCAACACCGTCATCACACCATCGTGCTGACGGAACTCTCCCACAAAGCTCTGCCGGATCGGAGTTCGTGGGACGTCATCAAGCTGAACGTGTGCTGAACTCGGAGGTGCAGTACGTTCGGTACTTGGATTGGTCAGATCATGAAGACGTACGACTACATCAACCGCGTTGTGCTAACGCTTTCGCTTTCGGTCTACGAGGGTACGTGGACAACACTCTCCCCTCTCATTGCTATGTATCACCATGATCTTGCGTGTGCGTAGGAATTTTTTTGAAATTACTACGTTACCCATCAGTGGCATCCGAGCCTGATTTTATGCGTAGATGTTATATGCACGAGTAGAACACAAGTGAGTTGTGGGCAATACAAGTCATACTGCTTACCAGCATGTCATACTTTGGTTTGGCGGTATTGTTGGATGAAGCGGCCCGGACCGACATTACGCGTACGCTTACGCGAGACTGGTTCTACCGACATGCTTTGCACATAGGTGGCTGGCTGGTGTTAGTTTATCCAACTTTAGTTGAATCGAGTGTGGCTACGCCCGGTCCTTGAGAAGGTTAAAACAACACTAACTTGACGAAATATCGTTGTGGTTTTGATGCGTAGGTAAGAACGATTCTTGCTCAGCCCGTAGCAGCCACGTAAAACTCGCAACAACAAAGTAGAGGGTGTCTAACTTTTTTTGTAGGGAATGTTGTGATGTGATATGGTCAAGACATGATGCTAAATTTTATTGTATGAGATGACCATGTTTTGTAACAGAGTTATCGGCAACTGGCAGGAGCCATATGGTTGTCGCTTTATTGTATGCAATGCAATCGCCCTGTAATTGCTTTACTTTATCACTAAGTGGTAGCTATAGTCGTAGAAGAAATAGTTGGCGAGACGACAACAATGCTACGATGGAGATCAAGGTGTCGCGCCGGTGACGATGGTGATCATGATGGTGCTTCGGAGATGGAGATCACAAGCACAAGATGATGATGGCCATATCAAATCACTTATATTGATTGCATGTGATGTTTATCCTTTAAGCATCTTATTTCGCTTTGATTGACGGTAGCATTATAAGATGATCTCTCACTAAATTTCAAGGTATAAGTGTTCTCCCTAAGTATACACCATTGCGAAAGTTCTTCGTGCTGAGACACCATGTGATGATCGGGTGTGATAAGCTCTACGTTCAAATACAACGGGTGTAAGACATTTTTACACACCCAGAAATACTCGGGTTAAACTTGACGAGCCTAGCATATGCAGATATGGCCTCGGAACACTGGAGACCGAAAGGTCGAGCGTGAATCATATAATAGATATGATCAACATAGTGATGTTCACCATTGAAAACTACTCCATCTCACGTGATGATCGGACATGGTTTAGTTGATTTGGATCACGTGATCACTTAGATGATTAGAGGGATGTCTATCTAAGTGGGAGTTCTTAAGTAATATGATTAATTGAACTTTAATTTATCATGAACTTAGTCCTGATAGTATTTTGCAAATAATGTTGTAGATCAACAGCTCACGTTGTTGCTTCCCTATGTTTTATATGTGTTCCTAGAGAAAACTAAGTTGAAAAATGATAGTAGCAATGATGCGGTCTGGGTCCATGATCTGAGGTTTATCCTCATTGCTGCATAGAAGAATTATGTCATTGATGCATCGCTAGGTGACAGACCTATTGCAGGAGCAGATGCAGACGTTATGAATGTTTGACTAGCTCAATATGATGACTACTTGATAGTTTAGTGCACCATGCTTAACGACATAGAATCGGGACTTCAAAGATGTTTTGAACGTCATGGACCATATGAGATGTTCCAGGAGTTGAAGTTAATATTTCAAGCAAATACCCGAGTTGAGAGATATGAAGTGTGCAATGAGTTCTATAGCTAAAAGATGGAGAATTGCTCAACTAGTGAGCATGTGCTCAGATTGTCTGGGTACTACAATCGCTTGAATCAAGTGGAAGTTAATCTTCCAGATAAGATAGTGATTGACAGAGTTCTCTAGTCACCATCACCAAGTTACTGGAACTTCGTGATGAACTATAGTATGCAAGGGATGACGAAAACGATTCCCGAGCTCTTCGTGATGTTGAAATCGACGAAGGTAGAAATCAAGAAAGAGCATCAAGTGTTGATGATTGATAAGACCACTAGTTTCAAAAAAAGGGCAAAGGGAAAGAAAGGGAACTTCATGTAAAATGGCAAGCAAGTTGTCACTCCCGCGAAGAAGCCCAAAGCTGGACCAAAGCCTGAAACTGAGTGCTTCTACTGCAAAGGAAATGGTCACCGGAAGCGGAAATGCCCTGAATATTTGGTGGATAAGAAGGATGTCAAAGTGAACAAGGGTATATTTGATATACAGGTTATTGATGTGTACCTTACTAGTGTTTATAGTAGCCCCTGGGTATTTGATACTTGTTCGGTTGCTAAAGATTAGTAACTCGAAACAGGAGTTACAGAATAAACAGAGACTAGTTGAGGGTGAAGTGACGATGTGTGTTGGAAGTGGTTCCAAGATTGATATGATCATCATCACACACTCCCTATACTTTCGGGATTAGTGTTAAACCTAAATAAATGTTATTTGGCGTTTGCGTTGAGCATGAATATGATTTGATCATGTTTATTGCAATACGATTATTCATTTAAAGTCAGAGAATAATTGTTGTTCTGTTTACATGAATAAAACCTTCAATGGTCATACACCCAATGAAAATAGTTTGTTGGATCTCGATCGTAGTGATACACAAATTCATAATATTGATGCTAAAAGATGCAAAGTTGATAATGATAGTGCAACTTATTTGTGGCACTGACGTTTGGGTCATATCGGTGTAAAGCGCATGAAGAAACTCCATAAAGATGGATTTTTGGAATCACTTGGTTATGAATCATTTGATGCTTGTGAACCGTGACTTATGGGCAAGATGACTAAAACTCCGTTCTCCAGAACAATGGAACGAGCTACTGACTTATTGGAAATAATACATACTGATGTATGCGATCCAATGAGTTTTGATGCTCGTGGCGAGTATCATTATTTTCTGCCTTCACAGATGATTTGAGCAGATATGGGTATATCTACTTAATGAAACACAAGTCTGAAACATTTGATAAGTTCAAAGAATTTCAGAGTGAAGTGGAGAATCATCGTAACAAGAAAATAAAGTTTCTACGATCTGATCGTGGAGGAGAATATTTGAGTTACGAGTTTGGCCTTGATATAAAACAATGTGGAATAGTTTCACATCTCACGCCACCTGGAACACCACATCGTTATGGTGTGTCCGAACATCGTAACTGCACTTTATTGGATATGGTGCGATCTATGATGTCTCTTATTGGTTTACCACTATCGTTTTGGGGTTATGCATTAGAGACAACTGCATTCACGTTAAATAGGGCACTATCTAAATCCGTTGAGACGACACCGTATGAACTATGGTTTAGCAATAAACCTAAGCTGTCGTTTCTTAAAGTTTGAAGTTGTGATGCTTATGTGAAAAGTTTCAACCTGATAAGGTCGAACCCAAATCGGAGAAATGCACCTTCATAGGGTACCCAAAGGATACTGTTGGGTACACCTTCTAATCACAGATCCGAAGGCAAAATATTCGTTGCTAAGAATGGATCCTTTCTAGAGAAGGAGTTTCTCTCGAAAGAAGTGAGTGGGAGAAAAGTAGAACTTGATGAGGTAATAGTACCTTCTCCCGAATTGGAAAATAGTTCATCACTGAAATCAGTTCCAGTGATGCCTACAACAATTAGTGAGGAAGATTAATGATGATGATCATGAAACTTCAGATCAAGTTACTACCGAACCTCGTAGGTCAACCAGAGTACGGTCCGCACCAGAGTGGTATGGTAATCCTGTTTTGGAGGTCATGTTGCTTGACCATAATGAACCTACAAACTATGAGGAAATGATGATGAGCCCAGATTCCGCAAAATGGTTTAAGGCCATGAAATCTAAGATGGGATCCATGTATGAGAACAAAGTATGGACTTTGGTTGACTTGCCCAATGATCAGCAAGCCATTGAGAATAAATGGATCTTCAAGAGGAAGACGGACACTGATAGTAGTGTTACTATCTACAAAGCTCGACTTGTTGTGAAAGGTTTTCGACAAGTTCAAGGGTTTGACTATGATGAGACCTTCTCACCGTAGCGATGCTTAAGTCTGTCCGAATCATGTTAGCAATTGCCGCATTTTATGATTATGAAATTTGGCAAATGGATGTCAAAACTGCATTCCTGAATGGATTTCTGGAAGAAGAGTTGTATATGATGCAACCAGAAGGTTTTGTCAATCCGAAAGGTGCTAACAAAGTGTGCAAGCTCCAACGATCCATTTATGGACTGGTGCAAGCCTCTCGGAGTTGGAATAAACGTTTTGATAGTGTGATCAAAGCATATGGTTTTATACAGACTTTTGGAGAAGCCCGTACTTACAAGAAAGTGAGTGGGAGCACTGTAGCATTTCTGATATTATATGTGGATGACATATTTTTGATTGGAAATGATATAGAATTTCTGGATAGCATAAAAGGATACTTGAATAAAAGTTTTTCAATGAAAGACCTTGGTGAAGCTGCTTACACATTGAGCATCAAGATCTATAGAGATAGATCAAGACGCTTGATAAGATTTTTCAATGAGTACATAACTTGATAAGATTTTGAAGTAATTCAAAATGGAACAGTCAAAGAAGGAGTTCTTGCCTGTGTTGCAAGGTGTGAAGTTGAGTAAGACTCAAAACCTGACTATGGCAGAAAATAGAAATAGAATGAAAAGTCATTCCCTATGCCTCAGTCATAGGTTCTATAAAGTATATTATGCTGTGTACCATACCTATTGTATACCTTGCTCTGAGTTTGGGAAGGGAGTACAATTTTGATCTAAGAGTAGATCACTGGATAGTGGTCAAGAATATCGAGGACTAAGGAAATATTTCTCGATTATGGAGGTGATAAAAGAGCCCGTCGTAAAGAGTTACATTGGTGCAAGCTTTTACACCGATCCAGGTGACTCTAAGTCTCAATCTGGATACATATTGAAAGTGGGAGCAATTAGTTAGAGTAGCTCTGTGCAGATCATTGTAGACATAGAATATTTGCAAAATACATACGGCTCTGAATGTGACAGACCCGTTGACTAAACTTCTCTCACGAGCAAAACATGATCATACCTTAGTACTATTTGGGTGTTAATCACATAGCGATGTGAACTAGAGTATTGACTCTAGTAAACCCTTTGGGTGTTGATCACATGACGATGTGAACTATGGTTATTAATCACATACAGATGTGAATATTGGTGTTAAATCATATGGCGATGTAAACTAGATTATTGACTCTAGTGCAAGTGGGAGACTGAAGGAAATATGCCCTAGAGGCAATAATAAAGTTATTATTTATTTCCTTATTTCATGATAAATGTTTATTATTCATGCTAGAATTGTATTAACTGGAAACATAATACATGTGTGAATACATAGACAAACTGAGTGTCACTAGTATGCCTCTACTTGACTACCTCGTTGAATCAAAGATGGTTAAGTTTCATAGCCATAGACATGAGTTGTCAGTTGATTAACGGGATCGCATCATTAGAGAATGATGTGATTGACTTGACCAATTCTGTTAGCTTAGCACTTGATCGTTTAGTATGTTGCTATTGCTTTCTTCATGACTTATACATGTTCCTATGACTATGAGATTATGCAACTCCCGTTTACCGGAGGAACACTTTGTGTGCTACCAAACGTCACAACGTAACTGCGTGATTATAAAGGTGCTCTACAGGTGTCTCTGAAGGTACTTGTTGAGTTGGCGTATTTCGAGATTAGGAGTTGTCACTCCGATTGTTGGAGAGGTATCTCTGGCCCCTCTCGGTAATGCACATCACTATAAGCCTTGCAAGCAATGTGACTAATGAGTTAGTTGCGGGATGCTCCATTACGAAATGAGTAAAGAGACTTGCCGATAACGAGATTGAACTAGGTATTGAGATACCGACGATCGAAGCTCGGGCAAGTAACATACCGATGACAAAGGGAACAGCGTATGTTGTTATGCGGTTTGACCGATAAAGATCTTCGTAGAATATGTGGGAGCCAATATGAGCATCCATGTTCCGCTATTGGTTATTGACCGGAGACGTGTCTCGGTCATGTCTACATAGTTCTCAAACCCGTAGGGTCCGCACGCTTAATGTTCGGTGACGATTTATATTATGAGTTTATGTGTTTTGATGTACCGAAGGTAGTTCGGAGTCCCGGATGAGATCGAGGACATGAATAGGAGTCTTGAAATGGTCGAGACATAAAGATCGATATATTGGATGACTATATTCGGACATCGGAAAGGTTCCGAGTGATTTGGGTATTTTTCAGAGTACCGATGGAGTTACGGGAATACGTGAGTACATATGGGCCTTAGTGGGCTTTAGGGGGAAAAGAGGAGAAGCCACGAGGGCTGGCCGCGCGCCCCCCATGGGCCTAGTCCGAATTGGACTAGGGGAGGGGCTGTGCCCCCTCTTTCCTTCTCCTCCCCCTCTCCTTCCTTCCCCTTCCTAGTAGGACTAGGAAAGGGGGAGTCCTACTCCCACTAGGAGGAGGACTCCTCCTCCTGGCGCGCCCTACAGGGCCGGCCGGCCTCCCCCTTGCTCCTTTATATACGGGGTCAGAGGGGCACCTCTAGACACAACAATTGATCATTGATCTCTTAGCCGTGTGCGGTGCCCCCTTCCACCATATTCCACCTTGGTAATATCGTAGCGGTGCTTAGGCGAAGCCCTGCGTCGGTAGCATCATCAACACCGTCATCACACCGTCGTGCTGATGAACTCTCCCGTAAAGCTCTGTTGGATTGGAGTTCGTGGGACGTCATCGAGTTGAACGCGTGCTGAACTCGGAGGTGTCGTACGTTCGGTACTTGGATCGGTTGGATTGTGAAGACGTACGACTACATCAACCACGTTGTGCTAACGCTTACGCTTTCGGTCTATGAGGGCACGTGGACAACACTCTCCCCTCTTGTTGCTATGCATCACCATGATCTTGCGTGTGCGTAGGATTTTTTTTTGAAATTACTACGTTACCCATCAGTGCTACCGTTCCCTTGAATTTTAATGTGTTCCTAGAGAAAGCTAAGTTGAAAGATGATGGTAGCAACTACATGGACTGGGTCCGTAACTTTAGGATTATCCTCATTGCTACACAGAAGAATTATGTCATTGATGCACCCCTAGGTGACAGACCTGCTGCAGGAGCTGATGCACACGTTATGAACGCCTGGTAGGCTCGATCTGATGACTACTCGATAGTTCAGTGTTCCATACTTTACGACTTGGAGCTGAGACTTCAAAAGCGTTTTGAACGCCACAGAGCATATGAGATGTTCCAAGAGCTAAAATTAATATTTCAAGCTAATGCGGGTTGAGAGATATGAAGTCTCAAAAAAGTCCTTTAGCTGTAAGATGGAGGAGGATAGTTCTGTCACTAAACACATACTCAGAATATCTGGGTACCACAACCACTTGACTCAGCTGGGAATTGATCTTCCAGTTGAGTGTGTTACTGATAGAGTTATTCAGTCACTGCCACCAAGCTACAAAGGCTCCGTGATGAACTATAGTATGCAACAGATGACGAAAACGATTCCCGAGCTTTTTGCGATGAACTATAATATGCAAGGGATGATGAAATCGGCGGAGGTAGAAATCAAGAAAGAGCATCAAGTGTTGATGGTTAACAAGACCACCAGTTTCAAGAAAAAAGGGCAAGGGAAAGAAAGGGAACTTCAAGAAGAGTGACAAGCAAGTTGCCGCTCCCGTGAAGAAGCCCAAAGCTGGACCCAAGCCTGAAACTGAGTGCTTCTACTGCAAGGGAAATGGTCACTGGAAGCGGAACTGCCCCAAGTACTTGGCAGATAAGAAGGATGGCAAAGTGAACAAAGGTATATTTGATATATATGTTATTGATGTGTTCCTTACTAGTGCTTGTAGTAGCGCCTGGGTATTTGATACTGGTTCGGTTGCTCATATTTGTAACTCGAAACAGGAGTTGCGGAATAAACGAAGATTGGCTAAGGACGAGGTGATGATGCGCGTCGGGAATGGTTCCAAGGTTGATGTGATTGCCGTCGGCATGCTACCTCTATATCTACCTTCAGGATTAGTTTTATACCTCAATAATTGTTATTGGGTGCCAGCGTTGAGCATGAATATTATATCTGGGTCTTGTTTATTGTGAAACATTTATTCATTGAAGTCAGAGAATAATGGTTGTTCTATTTATATGAGTAACAACTTTTATGGTCATGCATCCTTAGTGAATGGTCTATTATTGTTTGATCTCGATCGTAGTGATACATATATTCATAATATTGTTCCAGAAGATGCAAAGTTGATAATGATAGTGCAACATACTTGCACTGCCGTTTAGGTCATATTGGTGTAAAGCACATGAAGAAACTCCAAGCGGATGGACTTTTGGAATCACTTGATTATGAATCATTTGATACTTGCGACCATGCCTCATGGGTAAGATGGCTAAAACTCCATTCTCCGGAACAATGGAGCGAGCTAATGACTTATTGAAAATAATACATACCGATGTATGTGGTCCAATGAGTGTTGAAGCACGCAGCGGGTATCATTATTTTCTAACCTTCACAGATGATTTGAGTAGGTATGGGTATATCTACTTGATGAAACACAAGGTTGAAACATTTGAGAAGTTCAAAGAATTTCAGAGTGAAGTGGAGAATCATCGTAACAAGAAAATAAAGTTTCTATGATCTGGTCGTGGAGGTGAATATTTGAGCTACAAATTTGGCCTTCACTTAAGACAATATGGAATTGTTTCACAACTCACGCCACCTGGAACACCACAGTGTAATGGTGTGTCCAAACATTGTGACTGTACTTCATTAGATATGGTGCGTTCTATGATGTCTCTTATCGATTTGTCGCAATCATTTTGGGATTATGCATTAGAGACGACCACATTCACATTAAATAGGGCACTGTCTAAATTCGCTGAGACGACACTGTATGAACTATGGTTTGGCAAGAAACCTAGCTGTCTTTTCTTAAAGTTTGGGGATGCGATGCTTATGTCTAAAGGCTTCAGCTTGATAAGCTCGAACCCAAAGCGGGGAAGTGCGTTTTCATAGGATACCCTAAAGAAACTATTGAGTATATCTTCTACCACAGATCCGAAGGCAAGATGTTTTTTACTAAGAATGGGTCATTTCTAGAGAAGAAGTTTCTCTCAAAAGAAGTGAGTGGGACCAAAGTACAACTTGATGAGGTAGTGATACCTTCTCTCGAATTGGAAAGTAGCACATCAAAGAAAACCGTTACCGTGATGCCTACACTAACCAGAGAAGAAGCATATGATGGTCATGATCAAGGTACTACTGAACCTCGTAGGTCAACCAAAACATGTACCGCACCAGAGTGGTATGGTAATCCTGTCTTGGAAGTCATGTTGTTGGACAACGGCGAACCTACGAACTATGAAGAAGCTAAGATGAGCCCAGATTCCAACAAATGGCTTGAGGACATGAAATCTGAGATATGATCCATATATGATAACAATGTGTGGACTTTGGTGGACTTCCGATGATTGGCAAGCCATTGAGAATAAATGGATCTTCAAGATGAAGACGGACGCTGATGGTAATATCAGTGTCTACAAAGCTCGACTTGTCGCAAAAGGTTTTCGACAAGTTCAAGGGGTTGACCACGATGAGACTTTCTCATCCATAGCGATGCTTAAGTCTGTCAGAATCATGTTAGCAATTGCCGCATTTTATGATTATGAAATCTGGCAAATGTACATTAAAACTATATTCCTTAACAGAAACTGGTACATCGACGTGCTATACAAACGGTTTTTAACCCCTTTCCGTGACGACATTTGGAACCGTCGCCAAGTGAGTGTGGGCGATAGGGGGGTCCTTCCCACACAACCAAGAAACCGTCGGGGATAGGCCCTCCCGGCACACAAGCTGGCTCGTGTGCGATCGGGCGAGGCATCGAAACCCATTTTTTTCCGTTCGTATGTACATCCCACACGATGAATCCTAGAAAAACATTTTCCGCTCGTATATATATCACACACAGTTTTTTGTGTGCAAATGTTTGCGCAAGGTGGCCTAACACGAACAGTTCTCTGCCGGAAGCCGTATGTGATTGTTGGTTGATCGAACACGCCTACTTTCTAGAAACCGTGCATGTTGTTTGAGTTCATCGCCCACGGTGTTGTCTAAGTAACCATCTGCAATAGAAAACCCCAATAAGCAGGGTAATTAGCCTATTATTGATAATCCATATACTAATCAAATTGACATTTCTTATATAAACACACTAGATATTTCCTATCCGTATAACAACCACTAGGATTTCATAATCGAATTACATCAGATAGCTTCGGCACTCAGTGTCACCATTACACAACAGCATCAAGTTTCACATGCAACATCAAAAACCTTTGGAAAGTAGCATCATACATGGTAAATAGACAGATAAATCTCATCTTGGAAATTGCACAAGTGGAAGGCAAATCTTGACCCTTCAGTGATGTTGAATGTCCTTGTAACTTTGGGCCAGTGGCTATGGATAATTGCCGCCCAACTTTCGTCCTCTTCAGCAAGACTTCAATATTGTACCGTGGGTGTTGAATTAATACCTTCCTCGCCTCTTGACCATGCAGGTGGTTTGAGAGGTAATCATCGGTGAATTGCTTTGAAAAGTACTGAAAACAAAGATACGCAAACAAGGTAAAAGAGTTAGTACCATCCTATAGTTGACTAAAGGCGCAAGGGGTAAAAACATGGTAAAAGAGTTAGTACCATCCTATAATTGATTGATGTCTTCTTCATTGTGCAAACAAAGATCTTGCAATTATTCTTCGCAAGTTTCTTCATCCTAAAAATCTTTCTGAGTTTCTTAACTTGACTGATATTCATGGACATCTCATTTCCCCATATGCAAAATGGGTCGAACAGTGGGTCTAAGCCTCTGATAGCAAGACCACATGTGCAAGACCAAATTGTAAGAAACCTAAATATTAGAATGATTCATGCAACTGCACAATAATGTGCTATTAGCCAAAGGACCATGCTTGAACAAACCTTGATGGTAAACCACAGTGTCTCCCATTGTTTCCCTACAACACACATAAGGAAGATCTTGATCAGGTTAACTGAGAGTTGTCATAGTATTGAGTACAGCCAAATTCTATTTATTTCATATGCGTAACAATACAAAATTGAACCCACATCAAATGAAAATCAAATTGCAGAACTGAACCAAACAGTTAAATGGACAACAAACCAAATGAACCAAAATAGTTAACTAAGCACGACATTGCAGAGTAGAAACATGTACTAGAAGATAAGACAGTTAACAAAACAAAGAATGCTTGAGAACACTACTACGAAATGTAGCAATTGTTGGACCAAAGTGTTAATTGAACATTACATTTAAGAGGACCAAAGTGTTAACTGAACATTACATTTCAGAGGACCAAACTGTAAACTGAACATCCGATTGCATATTAACATTACAGAGGACAAATCACTAGAAGGCATTGGCGGTGGCCTCGAGAAAACAACACGACCTGTATTTTAAAGTAGACAACCGTGTGGCAGTGTCGACAGTGGCCTCGAAGACGAGGTGCTCCTTCAAGATCTGGCGGTCGGCACGCATGGCAGCCATAGCGACCTCGTGCGCGTGTGCGGCTGCGATTTGGTTCTCCACTGAAAGATGCTACTGAGCTCCACGTTATACTACGTGCAAAATGGCTGTGGGCGGCCTTAATTGAAGGAGAGGGATAGTGATTTCAGCGGAAGGTGTCGCACCGTCGGTCGGGGCATGTGGGACGGGAAAGGAGGAGGATGGTGTGTGTGGGGTGTGGGTTATCTGACCATATCGACGAGTCCGCGCAGCAAGAAGAAGGATCAGCGGCGAGGAGGCGGCGCTGCAAGAAGAAGAGTGGCCAGTGAGGAGGCGGCGCTGCAAGAAGAAGGGTAGCTGGTGAGGAGGCGGCGCTGCAAGTAGAAGGGTCGCCGGCGAGGAGGCCGAGCTGCCAGTAAGTAGCAGTGAATGTTTGAACTTGGAAAGCAAGGAGGAACAGTGGAAATGTGGCTTTTGGTGGGAGGGAGGGGGCGGGGAGATAGATATTTCCGCGGTGGCAAAAACATTTCGCTCGGTGCCGCGAGAAACTAGTGCACAAGTGTGGTTCAAGCGGGGCCAGTGGACTGTAGACGATGAAGCTTCCTGCATAAGCTAGACAAGACGGTGCGCCAAGATATTTTATATCACATCCCACATGATTCTTTCTAGTAAACTGTTTGTGGTATACCTGATTTTTTCATTATGTTTTGAAAGACAAACTGGTGTTACGGAGGGAAAGGACGGTGTCTAAATTGCTAGAACATTTATGTACAATGAACATGCAACTACATGAGTGTCGTGTTTAAATTTGGAATTATTCCGGGTTCGTTTGGCATTTTTATGGATTAATTGAGTTTCTTGGCATTTAATGTGCATAATTCAAATTTGAACTACAAACACATGCTCCAGTGCCCCAAAGTTTGTTGAAATATCACATGTGTGTCTTTGGGTGAATTTATAGGTCCCATGCAAGAAATGGGAATGAAATTCAAACATCTAGGCGTCGTGTCTCGGTCGGGAACATTGAGAAACTTGGTTTTTGGAAATTCAAAACTCGCCTGAAAATCATGAAACTTGGCATGGTGTCATGTCATGGCACCAACATGTTGTGGTAAAAAAGTTGGCCGCATTTGGACAAGTTTTTGGTATAAGCTTCTTGCAAACCAGAGCTTCTCCCGAGAAGACACGTGGTTCCGGAGGGGGGACGTGTCACCTTTGTGTTCGAAACGATATACGCTGCCTCCCCCCTTATTTTTTTACAGAGGCAACATAGAACTATATGAGTGTCGTGTCAAAATTTGGAATTATCCGGGTTCGTTTGGACTTTCTTATACATTAATTGAATTTCTAGCCATTTAATATGCATAATTCAAATTTGAACAACAAGCACATGCTCCAATGCACCAAACTTGGTTGAAAAGTCACATGTGTGTCCTTGGGTGAATTTCTAGGTCCAATGCAAGAAATGGGAATGAAATTCAAACATCTGGGTGTCGTGGCTCGGCCGGAAAGATTGAGAAACTTGGTTTTTTAATTGATGTAAATCCAAAACACGCCTAAAAATCATGAAACTTGGCATGGTGTCATGACATGGGACCAAGATGCTACGGTAAATTTTTTGGCCGAATTGGGACAAGCTTTAGTATAAGCTTCTTGCAAACCGGAGCTTCCCTCAAGAAGGCTCATGGTTCCGACAGGAACGTGTCACCTCCGTGTGCGAAACGACATACATACACTGCCTTCTCCCGCCTTAATTTTTTTACACGGGCATATTAGACCAAATAGAAGTAGCGTGCTAATTTTTTTGATTATTCCAGGTTCGTTTGGCCTTTTTTATACATTAATTAAATTTCTAGTCATTTAATGTGCATAATTCAAATTTGAACTACAAGCACATGCTCTAGTGCACCAAAGTTGGTCCAAAAGTCACATGTGTGTCCTTGGTTGAATTTCTAGGTCCCATGCAAGAAATGAGAATGAAATTCAAATATCTGGGCGTCGTGGCTCGACCGGAAAGAACTTGGTTTTTTAATTCATGTAAATCCAAAACACACCTGAAAATCAAGAAACTTGGCATTGTGTCATGACATGGCACCAACATGTTGCAGTAATTTTTTTTGGCCGAATTGGGACAAGCTTTGCTATAAGCTTCTTGCAAACCGGAGCTTCTATCAAGAAGGCTCGTGGTTCCGAGAAGGAACGTGTCACCTTCGTGTGCGAAACGACATATGTACACTGCCTTCTCCTGCCTTAATTTGTTTACACAGGAAGATTAGACCAACTAGAAGTATCGTGCTAAATTTTGGAATTAGGTTCGTTTGGACTTTTTTATACATTAATTAAATTTCTGGGCATTTAATGTGCATAATTCAAATTTGAACAACAAGCACATGCTCCAGTGCACCAAAGTTGGTCCAAAAATCACATGTGTGTCCTTGGGTGAATTTCTAGGTCCCATGCAAGAAATGAGAATGAAATTCAAACATCTGGGTGTCGTGGCTCGACCGGAAAGATTGGAAAACTTCATTTTTTAATTTGTGTAAATCCAAAACACGCCTGAAAATCATGAAACTTGGCATGGTGTCATGACATGGCACCAACATGCTGTGGTGATTTTCTGTCCGATTTGCGAAGGCGCACACATTAAAAATCAACAAAGTCATTTTGGAACAAGTGTTGTCACATTACAAATCGGAAACACAATTATTATTGAAACTATGGGCGTTCTACTTACCAATTACGTGTCGCCACGCGTCCCTGTTTTTATTGGCTAGGAGGTGCCATGCGGGGTAGCTATTTGAGTACGGGAGGCGTGCGATCAGACCCCTGCGCATGCTCATCGGGGGGAGAGCCCTTTGACCTCTATCCGCCGTGCAGCTCCCTCCCAACATCTCCATTAATGGCGCCCGAGCCCCTGTTTCAGGGCGTTGCTATGTCTCACTGGACTGAGATTTAAGAGAGAGAAGTGAAAATCTGAAAAGAAAGTTATGCACGGATCTTGATGTAAGATCCGACGGACCTATATAGCATCGACTGCGACTTATAGCAAGCATGATGAATATAAGGACGATGACAGTGGATAATAATTGTCTTACATATCTTGGAAGATAACTAAAAAGCCACATGCGGGTACGCCCGAAATACACAAGGGCAAAAGAATAATGAAGACGCATACAACGATCTGGCTCGCTGATCTCTACTTTCTTGATGCGCTGCAGGTCGCAGAGACTAGTTCTCGCGGCGAGTGGCGATGATCTCTTTCATCAGTTTCATGTCCTTAATACGCTGCTCGGAAGCAACCGCGGATTCCTCCACCAGCCTTTCACGCTCGATGTGGAGCATGGCATTCTCGTCCATAAGTTTCTTGATGATGACGCCCGTCCTCTTAAATAAGGCAGCGGTCTCCTCCGCCTGCTTCGCCCTTCCGACGATCTTCACCCTCAGCAGGTCATGGTCGGCCCGGAGTTGTTCAAATAAGGTATTCAACTCGTCCTGCAGCTTCATCCAGATGGAGATCTAATCCATCTGGCTATGGACAATCGCATGCATGCGCCTATAAGAGTCCTCGCTTGCCCGTGAGAGATTTTCCCAGGCCGCCACGGTACGGGAGGACATCTCTGCTGCATTCGTGATGCGGCAGGACATCTCTGCTGCTTCCGCGGCGCGACCGGACCAGTCTACTGCATTGACGGCATGATGGGACCTCCGTGCTGCTTCGGCGGCGCGGCGAGACCTCTGTGTTGCTTCGGCGGCACGGCGGAACATGTCGGCTGCTTTCGCGGCTAAGCGGGACATCTCTCGTGCTTCTGCTTCCATGCTCGCCTCTCCGTGGTGGTAATCTCTCGACCGAGAACTCAACCTGGCCATGGCAGACGCAAGAGAACGTTGCTGAATGACTTGTTTGCTTTTGTGTATGAGGAGTTGAGGAAGGAATGTGCAGTCCTCTTGGCATAGTACAATATTTATAACCGAGTACTAATATGCTCCTAAGTGGGAAACCGTTTAGGTTTTGACCGGTGTGAACAGGTTTACAATTTGGAAGGTGACGGGACGCAGGCTCAAAATTTATTGATGGTTCTATAATTTCCAAGTGCGGCACTATTCCCGGATGGCGTAACGTGGGCACGCTTTCTCGGCCGCATACGTGACGTTTGGTGCACCACAATAGGCAATGTCAACACACGTCTTGTTCCAAGAACCATGCACGCTCATTATTACTATCGCGTATGCTTCTTATAGAATGTGTGGCAGTCTAGCGCACACATGTTGATCTGTCTAACTGTTTTTGTTTGTTGTGGCTAATCGCAAACAGTTCATCCGTGTGAAGTGTATGCCATCAATTGCACACACCTTTGATCTGGCTGACTGTTTTTGTTTTGTTGTCTAATCGCAAACAATTAATCCTTCTGAAGCGTATGCCCTCAATTGCGCACACATTTATCTAGTTGTCCGTTTCTGTTATTCCGCCTCATCACAAATAGTTAATCCGATTGAATTGTATGTCGTATATCGCACACACCTTTATTTGGCTGCCCATTTCCGTTCTTCTTCCTCATCGCAAATAGTTCATTGAACTGAACCGTATGCCGTGCATCACACACGCAACTAAAATCTGAATCGTTTTTGGTGCATCTATCATCACAAACGTTTTGCACATTTTAACAGTTTTCTTACACCACCATTTGCGATTATTGCATCGCACATAGTTTCTCGAAGGGTCTCTGATAGTAGTGTCACATTAGCAACATCCTGCAGTTGTGAGGTTTCTTAAAGAAGAGTTGTATATGATGCAACCAGAAGGTTTTGTCAATCCTAAGGGTGCTAACAATTTGTGCAAGCTCCAGCGATCCATCTATGGACTGGTGCAAGCATCTCGGAGTTGGAATATATGCTTTGATGAGGTAATCAAAGCATTTGGTTTTATACAGACTTACGGTGAAGCCTGTATTTACAAGAAAGTGAGTGGAAGCTATGCAACATTTCTGATATTATATGTGGATGACATGTTATTGCTGATTGGGAATGATATATAATTTCTGGATAGCATACAAAGATATTTGAATAAGAATTTTTCAATGAAAGACCGCGGTGAGCTGCTTACATATTGGGCATCAAGATCTATAGGGATAGATCGAGACGCTTAATAGGACTTTCAGAAAGCACATACCTTGACAAAGTTCCAAAGAAGTTCAAAATGGACCAGACAAAGAAAGGGTTCTTGCCTGTGTTGCAAGGTGTGAAATTGAGTAAGACTCAAAGTCCGACCATAGCAGAAGATAGAGAGAGAATGAAAGTCATTCCCTATGCCTCGGCCATAGTTCTATAATGTATGCCATGCTGTGTACCAGACCTGATGTGTGCCTTGCCATTAGTTTGGCAGGGAGGTACCAATGTAATCCAGGAGTGGATGACTGTCAGCGGTCAAGAATATCCTGAAATACCTCAAAAGGACCAAGGATATGTTTCTCATTTACGGAGGTGATGAAGAGCTTGTTGTAAAGGGTTATGTCGATGCTAGCTTCGACACAGATCCAGATGACTTGAGGTCACAAACTGGATACATATTTATATTGAATGGTGGAGCTGTCAGTTGGTGCAGTTCTAAGCAGAGCGTCGTGGCAGGGTCTACATGTGAAGTGGAGTATATAGCTGCTTCGGAAGCAGCACATGGAGTTCATATCCGATCTGGGTGTAATACCCAGTGCATCGAGTCCAATGACAATCTTTTGTGACCACACTGGAGCAATTGCCATAGCCAAGGAGCCCAGGTTTCTCAAGAGAACCAAGCACATCAAGCGACACTTCAACTCCATTCGTGATTATGTCAAGAATGGAGACATATGAATTTGCAAAGTACATACAGATCTGAATGTGGCAGACCTGTTGACTAAACCTCTTCCACAGGCAAAACATGATCAACACCAAGACTCCATGGGTGTTAGATTCATTACTATGTAATCTAGATTGTTGACTCTAGTGCAAGTGGGAGATTGTTGGAAATATGCCCTAGAGGCAATAATAAAGTGGTTATTATTATATTTCCTTAATCATGATAAAGGTTTATTATTCATGCTATAATTGCATTGACCGGAAACTTAAATTCATGTGTGAATGCATAAACAAATACCAAGTCCCTAGAGAGCCTCTACTAGACAAGCTCGTTGATCAAAAGATGGTTAAGGTTTCCTGACCATAGACATGAGTTGTCATTTGATAACGGGATCACGTCATTAGGAGAATGATGTGATGGACAAGACCCATTTGTTAGCATAGCATATGATGGTTCAATTTATTGCTACCGCTTTCTTAATGTCAAATACATGTTCCTTCGACCATGAGATCATGCAACTCACGGACTCCGGAAGTATCAAACCCCACTTCATAATTGGGTGATAATAAAGGTGCTCTACAGGAAGGTGTCTGTTGAATTGGCATCGATCGAGACTGGGATTTGTCACTTTGTATGATGGAGAGGTATCTCTGGGCCCTTTTGGTAATACAACATCACAAGAAGCTTGCAAGCAAAGTGACTAAGGAGTTAGTTACAAGATGATGTATTACGGAACAAGTAAAGAGACTTACCGGTAGTGAGATTGAACTAGGTGTGGAGATACCGATGATCGAATCTCGGGCAAGTAACATACCAGCGGACAAAGGGAACTACATAAGTTGTCATAAAGGTTCGACCGATAAAGATCTTTGTAGAATATGTAGGAACCAATACGGGCATTCAGGTACGCTATTGGTTATTGACCGAAGAGCATCTCAGTCATGTGTACATCATTCTCGAACCCGTAGGGTCCGCACGCTTAACGTTCATTGATGATATAGTATTATAATAGTTATGTATGTTGGTGACCAAATGTTGTTCGGAGTCCCGGATGAGATCACATATATGACAAGGAGCTCCGAAATGGTCCGGAGGTAAAGATTGATATATAGGATGATAGTACTCGGTCTACGGAAGAGTTTCAGAATACACTGGATAATTATCGGATCACCGGAAGGTTAGTTGGGCCAAGGGGTAAGGCCCACGTGGCTTTAGGTCAGTGCAGAAGGGAGTTTTGCAGAGGTCAGAGCCAGACACTAGGGACCCTGGCATCTGGCCCTGGGCCAGACACTGAGGACCATGGCGTATGGGCCAGACGCCAAGGACCGTGGCGTCTGGTGCTGGAATCCGAGAAGGACTCTTCCTTGCGTTCCAAACCGACTTTGGGGTGGCCCTCTCCCCAAGTTATGACCCCCAGGCTCAACATATAAATAGAGGAGTAGGTCTAGCCCCTAGAACACAAGTTTTCGAGCCTCCTCTAGTTCTTCTAGTTCTAGTTGGTCCTACTTGACAAATTAGAGCTAGGCTAACCTTCTAGTTCCTCCTCCGCTCTAAATCTATTGTGCTTGGAGAAGCCCTACGGAAATAGTTTCACCACCACCGCCACCATGCCGTCGTGCTGCCGGAACTCATCTACTACTTCGCCCCTCTGGCTGGATCGAGACGGCGAGGACGTTATCGAGCTGAACGTGTGCTGAACGCGGAGGTGTCATACGTTCGGTCCTTGATCAGAATGGATCGTGAAGATGTACGACTACATCAACCACGTTGATAAACGCTTCCGCTTAGCGATCTACAAGGGTATGTAGATGCTCTCCTCATCTCGTAGCTATGCATCTCCTTGGATAGATCTTGCGTGTGCATAGAAATTTTTTTGTTTTCCATGCAACGTTCCCCAACACCTCCTCCCGGGCACGGCGGAGCACAAGCCGGACGACCATCTCCTCCTAGGGGCCGCGTGGGATGAGCTTGGTGTCGATGGGTCTAGAGGTGAAGGACTCAGACCCGCTGCCCGCCATGCCGGAGAGGGCCGGAAGGAGCCGGAGACAAGCTTGGGTGGCGGAGGGGATTGGTGGGGAGGGGAGTGAAGTGGCTAGGTTTTGGTCCGGCGAGCGGATGGGGAGGAATTTATGTGGTGTCAGGTGGGCCAGCATGGGTCGGGCTGATGTGGCGAAGGGGTGCAAGTGAGCCCGGGCATTTGAGGGCCGTTTGAGGGGGCCACCTAGGTAAAAAATGTGACCGGACAGTGACCAGACGTCCCGCCTGGGCGTATGAGGCGGGTTTGAGGCGCCCGAGTGTAGATTCTCTTACAATCTCCAAACTGTAGGAAGCAAGAGCTAACTCCAATGCAATGACCCAATTCTGCATGGACAAAAAGCACATCCCAACGCAAAGAGCCATTTCCATTTTGTATCCGGTCGGACCCATTTTCGTCCCAAATTTAGGTTACATTCGGGCTGTAGGCGGATACAAAGCGGACGTTTTCTGTTTCCTCCTTGTTCGGCTCTGGCTGCTGCATGCGAGTGGTGACCCATCTGTCATCCAAACAATAGGGGCCCACCCACCCATCCCACCACCTCTATCTCCTCCTCCTTTTCTCTCTTTCCCCCCATCCACGCCACCGGACATGCCTATGCGGGTGTGGCACCGGCCGATTCGGCCTCTGTTGCGAGCGCCTGGCCGACCGCCAGCCTCCACTTCACCGGCAACGAGCCACTTCACCTTCTTCTCCCTGATGTGCTCCTCCACGTAGCCCAGTGATCACGTCCAGGACCTTGCTGTCGTCTAGCATGGAGACTAGGTGGATCCCGTGGCATCGCCGTCAGATGATGTCGAGGACGAGCACGTGGAACCCAGGAGCGTGGACGCGAGGAGCTCACTGCGTTGGAGTTGCTAGTCGCTGCCGCGGGGCGAGCTTCCCGACGCATGTGTGGTACGTCTCCAACGTATCTATAATTTATGAAGTATTCATGCCATGTTTGCAACAATTTTATATGGTTTTGATATGATTTGACTAGAACTAACCCGGACTGACGCTGTTTTCAGCAGAACTAACATGGTGTCGTTTTTTGTGCAGAAATAGAAGTTCTGGGAATACGCTGAAAATTTACGGTGATTTTTGATGGACCAAAATAGACCCGCAAAGCACTGGAGTTGGGCCAAGAAGTGATCGAGGAGGCCACAAGCCTAGGGGCGCCCCCTACCACCCAGGGAGGGCGCCCATGGCTTGTGGACTCCTCGAGCACCCCCAGGATGTGAGACCGATGCCAAAAATTCCTATAAATACCAAAACCCCCAGATAGAACCCTAGATCGGAAGTTTCGCCGCCGCAAGCCTCTATAGCCACGAAAAATCAATCTAAGCCCTCTCCGGCACCCTGACAGAGGGGGGCATCATCACTGGAGGCCATGGAGGCCAAGGACCAGAGGGAGAACCTCTCCCCATCTGGGGGGAGGCCGTGGGGGAGGAACTACAAGGGGGATACTCTCTCCCTCTCTCTCGGTGGCGCCAAAGTGCCGCCGAGGGAACCATCGCCGCGGTGATCATCTTCATCAACATCACCTTCTTCATCACCTTCCTCATCTCTTTTTTAAGCGGTCCACTCTCCCGCAACCCGCTGTAATCCCCTACTTCAACATGGTGCTTTATGCCACTTATTATGATCGAATGATGTGTTGCCATCCTATGATGTTTTGAGTAGATTTCTTTTGTATTTTGGCTTGATTGATGATCTAGATTGGTTTGAGTTGTATGTTTTATTATGGTGCTGTCCTATGGTGCCCTCCGGGCCGCACACATGTGAGGGATTCCCGCTGTAGGGTGTTGCAATACATTCATGATTCTCTTATAGTGGGTTGCTAGAGTGATAGAAGCTTAAACTCGAGTAAGGGGGTTGTTGCATATGGGATAAAGGGGACTTGATACTTTAATGCTATGGTTGGGTTTTACCTTAATGATCTTTAGTAGTTGCAGATGCTTGCTAGAGTTCCAATCATAAGTGCATATGATCCAAGTAGAGAAAGTATGTTCGCTTATGCCTCTCCCACATATAAAATTGCAATAATGATTACCGATCTTGTTAACAATTGCCTAGGACAATTCCGCACACCAACCCATCATTATTCTACACTCGCTATTTATAATATATTGTAATATATTCTAACTTTATGTTAATAGCACCTATTTCTATATTTTAGCTCTCCGATCAATATCATGCAGAGCTATCTTCTTTATGCCCACAACGTAGTTTTATTTCTCGTTTCTAGATGAAAGCAAACGCTCGGTGTACGTAGAGTCGTATCAGTGGCAGATAGGAATTGAGAGAATATTGATCTTACCTTTAGCTCCTGTGGGTTCGACACTCCATACTTATCACTTCCACCTTTGGAAATTGCTATGATGATTCCTTGCACTTGGGGATTATCAACGTGCTAGCTAGCCACTGATGGCCGCATATCGTGTGTGCGTGTTGGTGGCTAGCCTCCGCCGGTCGAGTTGCTCGCCGCACGCATGCTAGTTAGACTGCTGAAATGATCTAGATGATGACTAGACGGGGCATGAATAGGAGTTTTAATTTTTTTGCGGATTTGGCTTTATCCTAATGCGGGATTAAACTAACAGATACTTTTCAAGCACAAATCCTAAATATGATAGGCTCAACTAAGTGCACCAACAACCTATGTTAAACAAGATAGGCACTTAAGGAAACTAGCAAGCACAAACTATATCACAAGATATGGAAATGTAGGAACAACTAAGCAATTCAACTAGCAAAAGATATATCAATATGAGCAAGTATGAATTGCGGAAAGTAAATGGTGTGGGTATGAGATAACCACAAGTGAGTCGGGGATGCGGATTTATCCCGAAGTTCACACTCGTGAGAGTGCTAATCTCTGTTAGAGCGATTCCGAAGCCAAAGCTCTGGGGCGTCACCAAGTGACTCACCATATTCTCCCTTTCGAGTCACCCCCAACGGATGAGCCTTGATTCACTATAGGTTGGTCTTGAAGGCGACCACCACACCTTTACAAACTTCTCCGAAGCACACCACAAACATGGAAGCTTCCGGACGAACTTGAGCACCTAGGCCACTTCACACCGTTCCCCGGAGCACACCACAAAAGGAAGCCTAGGCCTCTTCACAAACTCCTCAATATATTACCAGACCATCTAGGAGGCGGAAGCCTCTAAGAGTAATAAACTCACAGGCTCTCTCGAACAAATCAATGCAAGGAGCTCAAAACAATGCAACAAATGCAATGCAAGGTCAAGAAACAAATGCTCAACTCACTCTCTCAATCTCACAAGATGCACTATCAAAAATAGGAGATCTAAGAGAGGGGATGCAATGGAGGAAATCAACAAATGACTCCAAGATCCATCCACAAATCCCCCTTCACATAGAGGGGAGATAGGGGTTTGGGATAGGTGGTATGATGCTCAAAATGATGTTTAGAAAATGTATCAACAACCCCCAAACCGGTGCGAAGGAAAGGCTCTTTTATAGCCAACTTCCAAAGCTAGTCGTTGGGGCTCCAATGAACACTTCCTGGGCACCCCGTGCCCACGAGGGTTGAGACCCCATACCCACTGGGTCTCATGCGCACGGTCCAAGCCCGTGGGTATAGGGGCCCCGTGCCCACGGGGTACCAAGGACAGCCTGTAACAGCTCACTAAAACATGCACAACTTTGGCATACAACAAACTCTGCATTCGTTGATCTTGGGCTCATTTTAAAGCTATGGAAAAGCCCAAGGTCATAAAACAGAGAACAACCCAACATAAACAAGAAAGAATGATGCAAATTATGCAATGGTTTGAGCTCTCTTTATGCGACGTGATCAAAGTACTCGACCGAAAGTCCCTCTTGATAGTACGACTATCAAACCTATAATCCGGTCTCCCTCCAAGCACCATCAGACCGACAAGGAAAACCTAGCTAATGTATACCTTTGCCTTGTACATTCCACTTGGGCTTGATGATGACTTTGATTCTTGTCTCAAGTTGGAATCCTTTTCTTGTCCACACTCACTTGGTGAAGATACTCGAAATGTTTCCTCATATTGCAATGAGGGGAGCCTTAACTTAAGCTCATCTTCACATGCACATTATCATGATGTGGGCCGCAAGCTTCAAAGGATATAACCTCTGGCTTCTCATCTTGCACTTGGACTCCTCGAACCCGATGACCATCACCACTTGATGTCATACACACATAGGCTACTTGAAATCTTCCCTTTTTATGCAAGCCCATGAGAAACACCTAACCCACATAGACATAGAAAGCACATGGCATGGGTTAGTGCACAAAATGGAATTTTTCAGTTACTTACCATACCACTAGATCACTCGATCCCCCGTGGTACATTGTTTGCGCTTGTGAGTTGACCATCTAGATACAATCTTCGAGCTTCATTTTGGTCAACCAACATCTTTACTTAAATTTCTATATTGGTTTCTTGAAAGCCATAGTGAACTCTCATTTCCATTCATTGCTTCAAGAAAATATCACGAAAGACTCTTTCATGTCCATATCAAGTTTCACTATGAATATCATATAGGTCATCATCTGCTCTTCTAAAAACTCCATCATAATCTCTTGAGAGGCAAAATGAGTTCTTCACTCTAGTCGCTTGCTTCAAGACTTGATCAACCGAGACCCAACACATGAGCTTACCATGATCTTGTCTTGAAGTCATATCTTGAATTCTTCTATTTGATTTTTCTCTCAAGCTCTTGATTCTTATAAGCCCACATATGTCAATCTTTGAAATTCTCTAACAAACTGCACCTTGAACATATTTGGTTAGACATTACAATCAATCTTGATGGACTCAATAGAAATCTCCTAAGACCAACTTGAGACCTCGCTGGATATGGGACCTCAAGACCAAAACCTAGGCCCCATGGGCACGAGGGTCATGGACCTCGTGCGCACGGGGTATCCAGAGAGTTGACACTCGATCCTGTGTGCATGGGGGCCAGGAGGCCCGTGCACACGGGATACCTAGAGAGGGATACCATGAGGACTTCTTCAGATGTTATGATGGCATTCGTCCCACATAAATCCAACATGCTTCATGCATCACTATGGAACATTTCTTCATATAGGATTCAATGCACTTGATGCTCCATAGGAATTGTTAATTAACACCAAAGCTTAGAGAAAACATATCTTCATATATATGGACTTTATACTTGACTCCATCTAGTATCCTTGATGCACCATCTATGGACAATCCCTTCAAATATACCTCAATGAAAACATTAGTCCGTAGAGATTATCATCAATTACCCAAACCAATACATGCCCTTTCAATCTCCCCCATTTTGGTAATTTATGACAATCTCAACAAGAGGGTTTATATAATGAATTTAAAACAAGTATGCAATTCGAGAATAAATTGTTTACTTGATGTGGTTTTGATAGCCTCAAATATCACAAAGATAGTTGATGTTATCAAAACTAGTTGTACTAGCATCAAAATACTACACAAGAATTTTATGCTAGTAGAACCACACTATATAGAGCAAACTCCCCCACAATATATGCACGTGAAAGAACTTGGTGGAGTTTTCTCTATATACACAACTATGCAAAAAGCAAACATAGCAAATGTTGATAGGCATGAATGACAAGAACCATCCGACTTCTTCTAAACCCTCTAAACTTCTCCCCCATTGCCAACAAATGCCAAAATGGAAGAAAAGTCTGGAGGTCCAGTACAATATGAGTTCCTCCTTAATTTGTGCATTTATCATATGTGAGTGGAATCAAATGCACATACCCATTTATGAATATATGGAGGAGCTATGCAACAAGAAGATACAACCTGAGGATCACACATTCAAAAGATCCAAAGAACATATTTTGTACAAAGGAGTATCCAATAGGATCATCATGCTAAGAATGGGTCCAAAATATATCCAAAAACTCATGAGTGCAAAGATATAAGAATTAAATATAAGCACTCACTACTCATCCTCTTACCGGATCCATCAAAGAATCAAAAGGAGACAATCCCATGGAACGGTAGTAACCGAACAGATATCAAAGAAAGATATGCACTTTCTCACATGTATAAGTATCTTATGTGGCAAATAATAATCAAGATGAGCATCCACAAAGAAACTTGCACACACAAAAAAGATACAAAATATAAGAACATGATATCCTTGAATGAATCCATCATTATACATACTTGATCTTTAGCATAAGAGCTTTAGCATAAATTGATCTCATTCGCATAAAAATGAATTACTAAGCATGAGAGAAAATAGCACAACAAAATTGAGTGTTTTTGTAAATTTATCAATATTGCACATAAGGGCACTTTGAGGAATTGGTATGCAATACATTTCTTAATTGGCATATTTGGAATAAGTGAACCATGAGCATGGTTTTAGAGATCCCCATGATATGCTCCTTCTCAAATGGCTCATAGATGCAAAAAGGAGGTTTAAGACTTTGGAAGAAACACAAACTCAACAAGTACTAATCATGCCAAGATGCAACATACACAATGTTAACTCTAATTAAATAAATGCATGAAGTGAGTACTTGTTACTGAGAGAGCATTGGTTAAAGGGTCCCTTGATCTGGTACGCGAACACGAAGGACTGAATCTTGTTCTTGGATAGGTACATGATCTCCCATAGCATCTTGCTCTTGTGTTGGGGGTGATGACTTCCCTTGTGGTGGATCCACAAGAGGGGCTCTTACAGCTTCTTCTTCTACATGGGCATGGGGTGTTTCTTCTGTAAGAATATGATCAATCCCCATTATACTCGTAGCTTGGGAAGGAGCCTCATCACCTACACCACTTGAAACAAATTGCTCCGAATGGAAGCCGTTATTTTCATCACACTCCACATTCGTCGTTTCCTCAGTACATACCGTGGATTTATTGAGAATATGGTAAGTGTGGGAGTTGGATGCATATCCAAAAAATTGACCCAAATTTTAGTTAACCAGGTTTTCATGATGAGAATGAAACACTTACAACCGAACCATGTTTTTAATTATCTTCTCAATCAAAGAATCAACCAAGCTTGGCTCTAGTAATTTTCCACGGTGTCTCCACCTTCCTCATGGATAAGCCAACCATCCAATGCTTCTCCAAAGTACCTAAAACACATTAAGGTACAATTTGGTCCCCAAACTTACTGGGTCAGAAGTAGTTAGTCCAACTACAATACATAGGGCAAACTCCACATTAAATATGTGCATATGGATATCAACTCGAAATTCATGCACATCTTTAACCATTAAGGATATTATGGAGTTTACCCTATATAAAGGATCAAGTAAAGCAAGCAAGGAATGAATAAGTATATAAAAAAATATGCATGCACAAGCCTACCAAGATCCAAAGAGATACAATTTGGACAAAAGAACACACACACGATGAATGTACCACTAATATCACAAAGCATCCAAGTTGTCCAAATTATATCAAAGTGACAAATCCACACAAGACCGCACACAAAAAACAACATATGAACTAAGAAAAAACCAATGAGCATAGGAAATACATTACACACATGCTCAAAGGTTTATCTCACTCAAGTACATAATAGATAGTGCAAGTAGTGAGATAAGGCAAGTTGAAGCACGAGCCGAGAAGAAGATGATCATAAAGTTATACCACATGAACAAATAGCAATTGTAAGAGAACAACAATGGTATTTGGAATTAACACTCAGTGGTAGACTCCAAAGATGCACAAGATCAAAAACATAATCCAAAGCATAAGAGGAGGGTTTCATAGTGTTCTTGGTCAGGTGAGCATTTCTGCCCATTGCACCCCGTGCACACGGGCAAGTTAGCCCCGTGCACACGGGTTATTCAGAGACTGAAACCCCACCCTGTGTGCACGAGGGTCAACAGACCCCGTGTGCATGGGTTGTCCAGAGAGTTATGCGGCACCTCGTGCGCACGGGGGTCAAAAGATCCTGGGCGCACGGGGTGTCTAGTAAGATTCTGTGAAACTCCAAGGACACCTCGACGAAGCACGCTACGAAGGAAAATAAAAACCAACAAGAGATAATTAATGGATACTTTGATAATTTGAATTTCAAATGCACTTGATATACCACATAGTGACTAGATAATATTGAATATCAATACTAGGTGGTATTTCTCATATTCACATTTTGGGTTTGTGGTGTGCACAAAACATAACACTCCCCCATAATATGATGACCCACTAATATCTCACAAAATCCAAACAATATTCAAATATGATACAATAAAAGATCAAGACTACAAAAACCACTATATGATGTGCAATGCAACCTACACATGCCTAAAAAAACAAATCAAGCACACTAGGAATCACAACATATACATACACATGCTAGATACAAAACATAAACATGCAAGGGGCGAGTAACTTTCAATGTAAGCAATATAAGTACAAGTTACCGCAAAGAGGAACATTGGATAAATAATATGAAGATAATCCACATGACTTGGCTCGAACAAATAAATGGTGGATATCCTTTTCTTCATGAACAAGCCAAATCTCCAATGTCCTCCACACACCTATTGATCAAGTTTGAGCTTGATGGTCCCCAACCAATTTGGGTCCAAAGAAGTTAGTCACAATAGGCTTGGCAACCCAAATGGTCTTTTCCATTTCCAAACCACTTTGGGCACCAACAAACTTGGCAAAAAAATTGCCAACAACATCCTTCCTAAGCGAATAATGTTCATTGACTAGAGGAGGCTTAGGGATGTTACCATTGGGACATGATGAGGATATGTGCCCCTTCTCATGCTAATTAGAGCAACCTGTGCTCCCCCTTCTCTTCTTTGTTATTTTCTCAACCTTGGAGCATTATCTTGGTTCATCATTGGTAGTGGCCTTTCTTCAACTTGAGGTTGACCTTGAGATTGAACTTGAGGCCTCTTCCCTTGTTACTTCACATATGAAGCCTTCTTTTTTAATGGATAAGATCTCACATGGTGTCCAACATTCTTGCACTTGAAGCATGTAATGTTGGCCAGACTTTTGACTTGATCTTGTCCCTTCTTATTTTTCTTGGACTTCTTTTCGTTAGGAATGAAACCAAGTCCCCCCTTTTCATGAGGTGATTTTTGAACCCTCAAGATAGTGTTGAGAGTGGTATTTCCTTCATGACACATTTCCAAGTCTTTCTTCAAAATAGTGACTTGGGCCTTGAGCTCTTTGTTTCCTCTACAAGGTTAGTATCATCAAAAGTACTAGAGTAAGTAGAAGCTTCATTGTTAGAGCAACAAGGCAAGGAGAGCAATTCATCACAAGAATTGGCAATAATATGTCTAGATGAATCACTAGGATTAGCACATGTCAATAAAGCATTTTGAGTTGATATAGTGCCAATGTCCACATGAGGCTCACAAGATGTTACCTTAGACACAATAGCCTCATGAGCTAATTTTAGCCTTTCATGGGAGATTAGAAGGTCATCATGAGAGCCCAAGAGCTTTTCATGGCATTCCTCTAATTTTCCATAATTACTAGTTAGCAAAGCAAGTTGAGCCCTTAGCTCAACATTCTCCTTCAAGATAGATGCTTCACAAGAAGTAGAGTTAGTAGCACAAGCATCATTGACAATACGAGAGCTAGAAGAAACTAGAGACTTCACATTAGTAGCTTGAAGTTCCTCAAAAGACTTAGAGAGTTTGATGAGCTCTCCCTTGACATTCTTGTAGCCAAGGTCAAGGTGCTCAAAAATCTTCTTTAAGTTGATCATGAGCAACTTCAATCTCTTCTTTGGAAGATTCTAAGTCTCTAAGAGTTTCTAGAACATCAAGAAGGTTACACTCAAGTTTTTCATTTTGTTATTGCTCTTCATGAAGTAAATCATTACACTTTCCAAAATGAGTAATAAGATCTTTAAACATCTCATAAGTGTTCCTATTTACCCCACAAAGATAATTACCAATTTCATATATTTCTTGACTCATATCCCTATCACATTGATCATCACTCTCATCACACTGGTACGCATCGGTGCTATACAAACGGTTTTAAACCCCTTTCCGCGACGACATTTGGAATCGTCGCCTAGTGAGTGTGGGTGATTAGGGGGTCCTTTCCACACGACCCAGAAATCGTCGGGGATATGCCCTCCTGGCACACACGCTCGGCAAAATGAGGTCGTGTGCGACCGACGAGTGACCAAATTTGGTTATACGTACAATAGTGCTAAAAAAATACAATTATACAGGTGAAATCATTTCCGGTCGTAAGTACATCCCACACAGTCAGTCCCCGTGAAACGTTTCCATTCGTATATACATCCTACACAGTCGTTGCAAGGAAAATGTTTCCGTTCGTAGGTACATCACACACAATTTTCCCCGTTAAATCGTTTGTGATGGCGCTCCCATCGCACACAATATTAAAAAAAATTATCGTTTGTGTTATTGAATGCATTACACACGGTGCTTAGAAGAAACTGTGTGGCAAAGGCTATCTATCACACACAGTTTTTATGCGGTAAATGTTTGCGCAAGGTGGCCTAACGCAAACCGTTTTGAAGAGAATGTTGTGTGTGATTGTTCATCGATCCAACACAGTTTATTCCTAGAAACTGTGTGTGTTGCCTTAGGTCATCACCCACGGTATTTTCTCAATAACCGTTTGCAATAGCAAAAACCAATTAGCAGGCTAATTCGCCATTAGCAGGCTAATTGCCCTATTATTAATAATCCATTTATTAATCTAATTGAAATTCATATTAAACACATAATATATTTCATTCCCATATTAAGGAAGCATGATTTCATAATTGAAATACATTAGAGTACAACATGATATAGCTTCAGCACTCAGCTACCCCATTACACAACTGCACCAGCACCAAGTTTCACATGCAACATCTAGAACCTTTTGAAGTTAGCATCATAGACAGTATATAGACAGATGCATCTCATCGGGGAAACTGCTGAAGTGGAAGGTGAATATTGAGCCTTCATTGATGTTGAAGGTCTTTGCAACTTTAGGCCAGTGCCTATGGATGATTAACCGTCCATCCTTCGTCCTCTTCAGGAATACTTCAATATTGAATCGTGGGTGTTGTATGAATACCTTCCTCGCCTCTTGTCCATACAGGTGGTTTGAGAGGTAATCATCAGTGAACTATTTTGGAAAGGCCTGAAAACAAGGATGTGCATAATTATCTTCTCTATATTGGAAATGGGGCAAAGGAATAAAAAAGACAAGGTATGATAGTTAGTACCATCCTGTAGTGAACTGATGTCTTCTTCATTGTGCAGACAAAGATCTTGTTGTTTTTTGTCGCCAATTTCTTTATCCTAACAATCTTTCTGAGTTTATTGACTTGATTGATATTCATGGACAACTCATTTCCCCATATGCAAAAAGTGTCGAACAGTGGGTCAAAACCTCTGACAGCAGGACCTACAATGTGCAAGACTAAATTGTTAAAAACCTAAGTATTAGAATGGTTCCTGCTATTGCACATTAATGTGCTATTAGACAACGGACCATGCACGTGCTAACCTCGATTGTAAACCTCAGTGCTTCCCATTATATTGTTTCCCTACAACACATATAAGGTAGTTAGTCATCAGGTTAAGTAAGGGTTTGCATGCTATCAATAAAATATGTTGATGAAAAATAAGCACATTGCCGATTCATCAGATTAATTCAAGCCACATGGAAAACCCATTTATCCAAACCAAGCATCATTAAGAACTAGGAAATATAGCAATTGTATATGTTTCCCATGTATTAAGTGTAGCCAAATTTGATTATTCCTCACATGCACAACAATACAAAATTATACCCATGACAATTGGACATTGCATTGCAGAATTGAACCAAACAGTTAACTAAACACCGCAATAAATGAACCAAACATTAACTGAGCACCATATTGCACAATATAACATACTCCTAATAGAAGATCAGACAGTTAACCAAACCAAGCATGCTTAACAACTTGGAAATATAGCAATTGTATTTGTTTCTCATGTATTTAGTATAGCCAAATTCAATTTATTTCTCACATGGTATACAATAATAGAATGCACCCACAACAATTGAACATCGCATTGCAGAATGGAACCAAACAATTAACTAAACACCACAACAAATGAACCAAACGTTAACTAAGAACCACATTGCACAATGTATAACATACTAGAAGATCAAACAGTTAACCAAACCAAGCATGCTTGACAACTTGGAAATATAGCAATTGGATTTGTTTCTCATGTATTTTGTAAAGAAAAAATCGATTTATTTCTCACATGGAAGAAAATACAAAATTGCACCCTGAAGAATTGAACATCACATTTGAAGAATTGAACCAAACATTTAACTGAACACGACAACTAATTAACCAAACAGTTAATAAGTGAGCACCTCATTGCACGACATATAGAACATATACACTAGAGCAACAGATTGCATGGTAAAAGTAGATAGCACAATTCACTAGAATTTGTTAAGGAAAGGCAGGAGCGGCACACGCAACGGGTAAACCGAGCATGCTTAACCGGCATAGCTCGCAAATGGGAAGGTGCTCCTCCAAGATCTGGGGGTTGGCACGAATGGCAGCCATCGCGACCTCATCCACGCGTGCAGCCGCGATTTGCTTCTCCGATGCCAAATGCTCCTTGAGATCCTGGCTATACTGCGTGCACCATGGCTTAGGGCGGCGCTTATTTGGTGGAGGGGTCGGTGATTTGGGTGGAAGGTGTCATGCTCGTGCCGGCGGTCGGGGCATGTGGGATGTGGAAGGAGGAGGAGGATGGGGGTCAGGTGTGGATTACCTGCCTGGATAGGCGAGGCCGAGCAGCATGAAGGAGGGTCGCCGGCGAGGGGGGCGGTGCTGCAAGCAAGAGGTGAAGGTTTCAACTTGGAAAGGAAAGCGGAAACAGGGGAAATGTGGCTTTTGGTAAGGGGGAGGGGGCGGGGCGGGGGGGGGGGGCTAGATATTTCTGCGGAAGCCAAAAATTTGGAATCGCTTCAGCGAAAAAATGGCACACAAAGTATCATCAAACATGGTCCCTTATTCAGAACTGTGTACGATATGTGAACATCACAAGCGATTCAGATAACTTAACCTATGTGTGATGAGTCTGAACGTGAAAATTTTTGGTTCCAATTTCCATGGTGACAGTGCTCATCCATGTCATCGCATAATTTGGGTACACAAAGGAGACTACAGCACACCCACACTTCTTAATCGAGCAAGTTCAACAATTAAACAGAGCTAGCTGGCCTAAACATTACTATGTCAAATTAAAGACCAACGCTCTTAATTAAACAAAAGAAAGAGTACTACTACGGCTGGTGCTCGTCGATCTCTGCCGCCTCCTCCATGTCCAGCTCGTGCCCGACAATCGACTGGGGAAGGGGATCCATGGCATCCATCGCACCATACTCGGCAAGCATCTCGCCATCCGTGTCTGCCATCTCTTTTGGAAAGGACACCATGAGTAGGGTTTGGGTGGCCACCATCTGGGCATTGACGGATTCCGTCGTGGCAAGGTTTGCCGCGCAGGAACAGACGGCTACTCGAACGCTCTCGGTGATTGCCAACTCTTCGGTCGTGGGTTACCGATCGTTTTCGGAGAAGCTTCTTTCGATTTGTGCGGTGACCGCCACGAGCTGGGTGTGGGCGGCATAGACATGGTCTTGGGCGGCCTCCATCAGGGATAAGGCCTCCGCTCTCGCCAGTTGCTATCCCCGAGGCAGATGTTGCTACTGCCACCTAAGAAGCAATAGCGGCCGTTTGGGCTGCCTTGGCCACCCGGTCGCAGATTCTGATCGCCGTCATGAAGGTTGTTAGCACGCGCCTGGCGACTATGGTCGCGCTCTCACCGGAGTGTGCCCCCAAAGTTGCCCTCGGGACGCGGGTCCACGTCCCCATCTTTCACCGGCGACGATTGAATAGTGAAATGATATTTGGGGAGCGAGCTAGTATGCTTGACACGCCGGTTGTGGACTGTAGCCGACGAACCTTCTCGCGTAAACCATAAGCGTCCTATACACCGACGGTGCTCCAGGATATTTTGTACTGCATCTCACACGGTTGGTGATAATAAACTGTGTGGGATCTACTTGATTTTTCATCTTGATTTGAATTACATAATGGGGTCACAGCTGCAAAGGATGGTGTTTGAATTGCTAGAAGTTCTATCTGTAGTGAGCATGTAACTATAGGTTTGTCGTCAAAAAATTTGGAATTATTTAGGGTTCGTTTGGACATTTTTATACAACAACTTGGTTTTCTAGGCATTTCAGGTGCACAATTCAAAATTAAACCACATGCACATGCTCCAGTGCACCAAAATGGCTTGTAAAATGATATATGTGTCCATGGGTTGATGCTTACGTCCCATTCAAGAAATGGCGATGAATTTCAAACACCACAGCATCGTGGCTCTCCGGCAAACATTGAGGTGCTTGCTTTTGTAATTCTAGTAAATACAAAACTCGTCTGAAATTCATGAACCTTGGCATTCTATCATGGAACGACATCAAGATGCTGGGGTAAAAAAATATTGTCCCATTTCGGCCAGGTTATGGTATAATCTTCTCGCAAACCAGAGCTTCTCTCACAACAAGCATGATGGTTTCGGTAGGGAATGTGCCACCTTGCGGGACGAAACGATATTTGTTGCATCTTCTTACTTTCAAAAATTTTCTCGTGTCAACATAGAACAACATGAGTGTTTACAATTTTTTGGGATATTTCGGGGTTCGTGTGGACATTTTTATACATTATCTGAGTTTTCTATGCATTCATGTGCATAATTCAAATTTGAACTACATGCACATGCTCCAGTGCATATAAACGGGTTGAAAAATCAAATGTGTGTCCTTGGTTGCAACCTTAGGTCCCATGCAAGAAATGAGAATGAATGTCAAACACCTTTGCCACCGTTGCTCGGCCGCTAACATTGAGATACATGGTTTTAAAATTCTAGTAAATCGAAAACTCGTCTGAAATTCATGAAACTTGACATGCTATCATGGAACGGCAACAACATGCAGTGGTAAAAATATTGTCCCCTTTGGGGCAGGTTGGGGTATATGCTTCTCACAAACCAGAGCTTCTCGCAACAAGCCTCATGGTTACGATAGGGAATGTTTCACCTTTCTGGACGAAATGATATCCGTTGCCTCTTCTTGATTTCAACTTTTTCTCTAGTGTCAACATATAGAACAACAGGAGTGTTGGGTTAATTTTTGAAAATTTTCGGGGTTCGTTAGGACATTTTTATGCATTAATTGACCTTTCAATGCATTTATGTGCATAATTCAAATTTGAACTACATGCACATGATCTAATGCATATAAATTGGTTTAAAATTCAAATATGTCTCCTTGGTTGCATGCTTAGGTCCCATGCAACAAATGGGAATGAATATCGAACACCCTGCCACCGTCAGTCGGCCACAAACATTGAGATACCTGATTTTTAAATTCTAGCAAATCCAAAACTTGTCTGTAATTCATGAAACATGGCATGCTACCATGGAGCGACATCAACATGTCGTCGTAAATTTTTTGTCCCATTTGGGGAAGGTTTGGGCATAAGCTTCTCACAACTAGCCTGATGGTTTCGGTAGGGAACGTTTCACCTTTCTGGACGAAACGATAGCCGTTGCCTCTTCTTGATTTAATTTTTTTTTCTAGTGTCAACATAGAACAACATGAGTGTGGTGTTAAAATTTGGAATTTTTGGGGTCCGTTAGCACATTTCTTATGCATTAATTGAGTTTTCAATGCATTTATGTGCATAATTCTAATTTGAACTACATGAACATGCTCTAATGCATATAGATTGGTTGAAAGTTCAAATATGTGTCCTTGGTTGCATGCTTAGGTCCCATGCAAGAAATGGGAATGAATATCAAACACCTTGCCACCGTCACTCGGCCGCAAACATTGAGATACCTGGTTTTTATATTCTAGTAAATCCAAAACTCGTCTGAAATTCATGAAACCCGGCATGCTATCCTGGAATGGCACCCGGTATGCCATGGTAATTTTTTTGTCCCATTTGGGGCAGGTTTGGGTATAAGCTTCTCACAAACCAGAGCTTCTCACAAAAAGCTTGATGGTTTCGGTAGGGAACGTGCCACCTTTGGGGATGAAACGATACCCGTTGCCTATTATTGCTTTCAAAAAATTTCTAGTGTCAACATAGAACAACAGGAGTGATGTGTTCAATTTTGGAAAATTTCGGGGTTCGTTTGGACATTTTTATATATTAACTGAGTTTTCTAGGCATTTTATGTGCATAATTCAAATTTGAACTACATGCACAAGCTCCAGTGCATATAAATTAGTTGAAAAATCAAATATGTGTCCTTGGGTGCATGCTTAGGTCCCATGCAAGAAATGAGAATGAATTTCAAAAACCAGCACTATTGACTGCTGGCAAAACGTTGAGATACTTTGTTTTTAAATTCTAGTAAATCCAAATCTCATATGAAATTCATGAAACTTGGCATGCTATCATGGAATGGCACCAGACATGTTGTGGTAATTTTCGTGTCCATTTTGAGAGAAGGCGCACTCGAATAACACTCAACAAAGGAATTTAATTTGAAACAACTAGGTGCCACTCTAACATCGCAAATGTTTTACATAGAACACATGTATGTACATTGATTTGTTCAGATCTTCATCGCAAACGTTTTAGATAGAACACCTGTATGTAAAGTGAGAGCTATGGTCTTCCATAGTAAGCCAAGGGAAAATTCGCTTAGTGTGATTTGTGCATCTCTTCAACACAAACAGTTCAGATTGAATAAGGCATGCAAAGCAAGACTTCAGTGCTAAGCCAAGAGAAATTTGGCAAGCATGATTTCTACCTCCCTTCTACGCAAACGGTTTTTTTCGGATGACCCGTGTGCAACCACGTACAGACAATTTGGTAAGATTTGCATCTGTCATATTGGGTATATTGCCATTTGTCAAACTAGAAAGATTGACATTTGTTGATCTAGTAACATTGCCATTTGTCAATCCTTGTAACACTGCGATTTGTCAAAATATGCAGCTAAAAATCACTAGCACCATCTAATTTTTGCAACTAAAACTCAGTAATTAAGCATAGATTTCATTCATAGATTAAGCAGTCGTGCTTAATTTATACAAACAGTTCAACTTTAAGGCTGAACCGACCAAACTTTTCCCCAATTGTTGCCAACCACGTACTAAAATAGCTAGTTCAACTATATATACTAGCTAATTTTAAGTACGTTGTACAGTTCCACCACATCTATAGTCAGATGAACTGGACAAAATAGCCCCTAAATACTACTACTGAGGGGCTTTGTACTACTTTTGGCAGCCTCTCCTCTACCGAGCACACTCAGTAAGAGGAAGAGGAGGAGGAGGCTACCGACGAACTGGACAACTACTATAGGTGGCTGCCGCTACGGCACCTTCAGCGATGCTCACCTCGAACGCCCTTTGTCGCTCCAGACGACCCCTCTCGAAGCGGTGGTTCTCCTTGTAGGTCTCTTGATTCGTCACCTCTGCATTGGCATGTGCCGCGGACACGGCGGCAGTAAGGCTCTTTGCATGCTCGACAAGGCGCTCCTCCTCCTCCCACAGGAACTCAATGTAGCGCGCAAGGTCGCTGCCGCACGTGCGGGCCTCCACCTCCGCCTCCGTCCTGCGGGCGGTGGTGGAGGAGCGGGTGATGATCCCGACGATCAACGATGGGCTAGAGGCCACGATAGACGACGATGGGGTGGCGGCCACGACCACCACCTCCCGTCTTCGGGCCGCGGTGGCGGAGCGGGTGATGGCCACGGTGGCCGGCAGTGGGGTGATGTCCACGGCGGCGGTGCGGGTGATTGCCACGGCGGCGGAGTGGGCGATGGCCCTGGCTTTCGACGGAGCTGTGGCGGCAACAGCAGCCGACAACAGCTGTCGACGGGCACCGGCGGCTGAGCGTGTGGTGCGTGTTCCGTGCACACCCAACTGGGACACCGCGTGCACTATACTACGCTGGGGACTGCGCCACCACCGTGGTGTAGCCTCCTAGCTGGAGCTGTGCTCTGATGATGGCGGAGTGGCTGAGTGACAACGACGGTCTGGTGCCATTGCCGATTTTTGGATAAATAGACGAGATAAGCTACAGGGAGGGAGGGGAAAATGCGACACAGGACTCGCCGGCCGTGAGGGTTTATATAGTAGGCTGATAAGCATTGGGATTTTGGGGGATTTCGCCGAGTTGGGCAGGAAGCTTGCGCGAGAACCTGCGCGGTTGCGCAAGAACGTGCTCGGCACCGTTTGGCCAAAGAACGCCCCCACGCATTACTCAGGCTTGCGCTTGAACGTCTGCGGCAGCGGGGTGACAAGACGTGCAATAGAAGGATGAAAGGACACGTACACATGATGAGATGAACACGAACCACACTAGGGAACCCGTCGGTGATGAGCTCATCAATTGCAAATAGATGTACACTTGCAAGCATTCTCCCACAACATACATGGCTTATTCCATCACAAACAGGTCGGGTGGATCAACTGTATGCCATGTATACACATTGTCAAAAAGTAATGCGGTAGACCTTTTTAACATATGTTAAAAAATAAAATAAAAATAAAAAACAAGGACCTCAAGGTTAAATTAGCTGAGAGAATGGGTCATTTCAGTCATTTTACATAAAAGACCCATCCTATTAGTTAATTTAACATTAACACAACTTCCCATCAAGTCACCCATCTAATGGTTGCTCCAGCCTGAGCACACTTAACTTGAGAGTTCTGTTACATGAGCTACTGGTGGAACAACTAGTCCTTGCTGATGTAGGATGCCTCTTTGCATCCTTATGGCGTATCCAGATGACCGCCCGTCCCCCAATGGCCAATACATGTTGTGTAGACAGAGCATATCACATACGTCTTATTAGAAGCAATCGTCTGTGTTATTATCGGTCTTCACACACATTTCTGATTACAGACCTGTTTGCCGCATATCACACACATCTTGTTATATTGAACCGTTTATGTTCACTTGTCTGAACACAAACAGTTCATCCGAGTGAACCGCATGATGTATATCGCACACATCTTGATCTGGCTGACCGTTTCTTTTGTGTTGCCTAACCACAAACAGTTCATCCTAGTGAACCGTATGTTGTGCATCGCACACACCTTCATCTGGCTGCCCGTTTCTTTTGTTACTCCTCATCGCAAATAGTTAATTGAACTGAACCGTATGCCCTACATCGCACACGCAACTAAAATCTAAACCGTGTTTGATGCATCCGTCATCCCAAACATTTTGGACATTTTTATGGTTCTCTGACACCATCGTTTGCGATTATTGCATCGCACATAGTTTCTCGAAGGGTCTCTGATCATAGTGTCATGTTAGCAGCATCCTGCACTACTGTCAATATCATTACAAAGGGTAGATAATACCTCAGTGTTACCTCTTGCCATGAGGCACATATAAACATTGGAGGTTGATGATGATTCTTTTGGTGAGGAGGATTCTTCATAAACAAGAGTAGGAGATTCATGACCATCCTCTTGACGATCATAGCATTTCCTCTCCAACATGGTGATTTCCTTCTTTGATCTTCTAGCCATTTCTCCATTGGTGTTGTTTGCACTACTTTGTCTTGTTTCCTCTACATGGTTAGTCAAAGAACAACTAGAGGAAATAAAAGCATAGGGATCATGGCAACGAGGAGTATCAAGCATATCATCACAAAAAGTATTCAAGGAATCTCTAAATGATATGCATGGACTATCAACACAAGAATGTATGTCATTTTTCCTAGATGTGTTCAAGTCCAAAGAAACTACAATATTAGCATTTATGCATGAAAGATCATCAATGTTGAGCACATCATCATCATCACAAATGATATTTCCACTCACCATGTCATTACCTTGGGACATGCCACATGATGGTGAGGTGGAAGAAGTTGAAATGTCCAAGTACACGGAGGAAGAAGTAATATGGAGTTCTTCGTGATTTGAAAATGTGGAGAACTCCTCAATTGACTCCTCCAAAATATGATGAATATCAACAAGATTGGACCCACCATATATTTCTTCAAGTTTGGTCCACATATCATGAGCCGTCACACAAGTCATGATAGAGGGATATAGACCAAATTATGGCATTCTTAGAACCATACCCACAAAGCATATCATCATTTTCCTCACTAGATGGAAAAAGGCCTTCCTTCCGTGGAGAAGCCCCTACAAAAACAATTCGCACAAAATTTGGACCCATGGTCCGAAAATGACAAAGCATGCGAATTTTTCACAAGTTATAGTTTCTGCCACTAAAACAAAAGGTGTCATCATGCACTATACCACTAGTCGACTTCTTTACTCTCTAGGCGGTGAAGCCTACCAAGGAGAGACCAAAGCTCTAATACCAATTGAAATGATCTAGATGACGACTAGAAGGGGATGAATAGGCGTTTTAAAACTTTTACGATTTTGGCTTTATCCTAATGCGGAATCAAACTAACGAATAATTTTCAAGCACAAATCCTAAATATGCTAGGCTCAAGTAAGTGCACCAACAACCAATGCTAAATAAGATAGGCACTTAAGGAAACTAGCAAGCACAAACTATATCACAAGAATTCAACTAGGAACAACTAAGCAATTCAACTAGGAACAACTAAGCAATTCAACTAGCATACGATATATCTATATGAGCAAGTATGAATTGCGGAAAGTAAAGGGTGTGGGTATGAGATAACCACAAGTGAGTCGGGGACACTGATTTATCCCGAAGCTCACACTTGTGAGAGTGTTAATCTCCGTTAGAGCGGTGCCGAAGCCAAAGCTCCGGGGCATTACCAAGTGACTCGCCGTATTCTCCCTTTCAAGTCACTCCCTACGGATGAGCCTCGATTCACTCAGGGTTGGTCTTGAAGGTGACCACCACACCTTTACAAACTTCTCCGGAGCACACCACAAACACGAAAGCTTCCGAACGAACTTGAGCACCTAGGCCACTTCACACCGTTCCCCGGATCACACCACAAAAGGAAGCTTCCGGAGGAACCTTGGCCACCTAGGCCTCTTCACAAACTCCTCAATATATTCCCAAACCATCTAGGAGGCGTAAGCCTCCAAGAGTAATAAACTCACAGGCTCTCACTCGAGCAAATTGATGCAGGGAGCTCAAACCAATGCAAAAAATGCAATGCAAGGTCAAGCAACAAATGCTCAACTCACTCTCTCAATCTCACAAGATGCACTCTCGAAAGTAGGAGATCGAAGAGAGGGGATGCAATGGAGGAAATCAACAAATGACTCCAAGATCCATCCACAAATACCCCTTCACATAGAGGGGAGATAGGGGGTTTGGGGGAGGTGGTATGATGCTCAAAATGATGTTTAGAAAGTGTATCAACAACCCCCAAACCGGTGGGGGGAAGGGCTCTTTTCTAACCAACTTCCAAAACTAGTCGTTGGGGCTCCAACGGACACTTCCGGGGCACCCCATGCCCACGAGGGTTGAGACCCCGTGCCCACGGGGTCCTGTGCGCATGGTACAAGCCCGTGGGCACAGGGGCTGCAGCAGCCCACTAAAACATGCACAACTTTGGCATACGAACTCCAAATTTGATGATCTTGGGCTCGTTTTAAAGCTATGGAAAATCCCGAGGTCCTCACATAGAGAACCACCCAAGATAAACAAGAAATAATGATGAAAATTATGCAAAGGTTTGAGCTCTCTTTATGCGACGTGATCAACACTACAAAAACATCCGTGACATTTTGGGTCGAACGATTTTTTTTCCTATCATGCTTATGACACTTCTATGACGATAATTGTGACAAAACATGGTATCATCATATATGGGTGGGATCCTACTTCTATGACAAAAAATCATGACAAAAATGGGCTTTTCTTCCTGGGCGGGCTGGAGACGCAGTTGCATGACATTCTTTGGGCCATCCATGGCGGAAAAAATCATGGTAGAAGCGAGAGAGAGGAAAATATCGGGGAGTTCCGGTTACGGTGGGTGGTCGGGGCCGAGCGATGCATGGAGGTTTGCAAATTTCTCCCATGTACGTTTGTGTGTGTGAGGCGTTAGCTGACTGAACCCGAGCGGTCGCACGTTACTGAACCCGAGCGATCGATCCCTTGGCTGTTAATTGAACCCGAGCGATTCGCTGCTAACTGAACTCGAGCGATTCCTTCGCTGCTGCTGCTGACTGAATCGAGCGATCGATCACTGCTACTGCTTACTGAAGCCAATTGAGCCCCCATGCGAGACGTAGCCAGCCGATGTTGGGTTGCTTCTTGATGAACAGTGACCATTGCTACCGTGGGCGCGGTACGCAGAATGAGTCGAGATGTGGTGAGTCGAGCCAAATGGTTGGCTGTGGATGAATAGTTCCCGGTGGGGGTTGGATGAACAGGACCCCGTGGTAGTAGGCCGTTATCTTTGGATGAACAGGACCCCGACGAGGCCGCCGCAGTCCATCCGGTTGGGGGTGGATGAACAGGGCCCCGTGGAGGCTCTATGAACAGCAGCCAATGGAGGCCGGATGAACAGTAGCCCGTGGAGGCTGGAGGAGGTCGACGGTGGATGAACAGTAGCCCATGGAGGCTGGAGGAGGTCGATGGTGGATAAACAATAGCCCGTGGAGGCTGGAGCGAGGCAGTAGATGGTGGATGAACAAGACCCAATTTCGACCATTGGTGCTCCAACATAAATTTGTTTCCTCTGTTTCGCGGTATGCCACACCCCTCCCGATCAAGATAACCCCGTTTCGACCGTAGGCACTCGAAAAGAAGTCCGTCTCCTCCATTTTGCGGTAGGATAGGCCCTTCACGATGAATAGGCCCCATTTCGACCGTACGCGGTCGAACAGAACGCCCGTTTCCTCCATTCCACGGTACGCCAGACCTCGTTATGGCTGTTCCGTCCAAGCCAGTTGGCTCCCGATGAACATGATGTATTCCAACCCAGTCGGTTGCCTCCCAATGAACACGATGCTGTGTCCTCTGTTCCGACCCAGCCGGTTGGCTGCCGATGAACAGGACGACGTTGCTGTACGCGTTTGAGACCACGCCCGTATGTACGTACGTAGCTGTATTTACTTTCTTGCAGCTTGGTTGTACATATGTGTACACATTATAGACGGGACTGCGTGACATGCTACATTAGCGCCGCTACTATGACACGTGCCGCTCCTTACTCGGCCACAGTTCATCGCTGCAAAGAGACCAATCGACCAGTATGTATGTACACGTTCACGAACAGACTGACAAAGCTATGTACGCTTCGACCGGGTGGGTCCCAGTTGTTCCTTGCGTGCGAAGATATAGCTGGTGGGTCCCCGTTGTCAAGGGGAAGAATCTTTTTTTTCTCGTAGTATGGGCGCACTTCCTTGCGTGCGAAGATGTAGTTGGTGGGTCCCAGCTGTCATGTGGGAAACATTTTTTTTGCAAAACACAGAGTCCCTTTCGGTGGGTCCCTGTTGTCAGGTGGATGAATAATTATTTTATGCGTAATAGGAGGCACTTCCTTGCTGCGGCTGTGGACCCAGTTGTCAGCCTCTCCACGTACAGTCCTCTTCCGATGGAAGTCATTCCTTGACCACGTTGACCACGTCACACCGAGAGCACCAAAGCGGTGGACGACGGCGAGGCCTACGAAGGGGACGACGCGGAGCCAGAGAAGACGCGGTAGTGGATGCCCACGTGGAGAGGAGTACGAGGGTTGGCTGGTTCGGCTGCGGTGTGAGGCTGCCATCGCCGCAGAATAACAAGGGTTGTGGGTGACTAGAGGGATGGCCTGGCCAGCGCTTGGAGTAGGAGGGGCGGTGAGGCATGCTCGGCAGCACAAGCGGCCATGGGAGGCAGGAGCAGGCGGCACAACCCGCGATGGTTTGGGCAGCTGGAGCAAAAAGACCAGAGGTTGAAGAAGCATGACAGCCGTTGGATGGGCATCGTACGGTCTCTGCAGCTAGAACTGTTTATATTGACTAAGTTGACAAAGCCCTGCGACTTAGTAGGCCCACAAGTCAGCCTCCAAATATGGTGGGTCACAACTAATACTACATCACAACTAAAACTGCTAGGAGCGTATTAATAGGCCAGCTAGTGATTGATCAATACCTTGTAAACACTAAGCAAACAAAAATAAGGAACTGCTAGTAACTTGTAAACACTAAGAACACAAAAATAAGGATCATGTTGTGCACAGTAGTAAGAGCCGATCCATTCGAAATGTTAACACGAGACTCATAGGCATGGCATTGTAATATGTTCACATTGGTAGCCCAAATTCACAACCAACTAGTACGATTCCCATAAATAAGATCAACATGTTAATGCATCTCAATGATTCACAAATCATATACAAATATGTAGCTCCAAAAGCAAAGATCTAGAAACAACATTTATTCTTCCTACTAACATGGATGCTTCTCTGGGCCAACATTCAGTATAGAGTGAAAGAAAATTTGTTTGTGAAGTTTGCAATTCCTCTTGCAAACTTAAGTGGTTTCATCGACAGCTGGAACCATGAGAATGAACCACACATGATGGAGTAACATCCACTGCAATATGATTTGGTCTTCTCTCGATCACACGGCGAGACTATTTCCGAAATACATGCTTTAACTTAGGAAAAATGATGCCCATTGTATAATCAGACCAAAGCAATGACACACCTAGTGTTGGCCAATAAATAGTACAATACTACTTTTGTGCAGTCCATTAAGTGACTATCCAATCTTTTTGTGTCTATTTTCAAATGGCACTGCATGCAGTGACTATACTATTCTCTTGTGCAGTTCCACCAAAATTGCAATCACTTTGTTTGTTTGCCAAATAGCAATGGGCAGACATCTGTCTGCACAAATATCAAGCAGCTAGTAAACATACACCCCACCTTGTATTTTCGGTCAAACACATCTCTTCCGCTTAGCATCTGCCATGCTTTCCACTTGACAATTTGATACTGTCATGTTTTGCCCTGGACAAATTCGTACTGAATGATTTGCTGGTATAGAGCAGAAATATAGCGCCTATTCTTCATCACACCAATGATATCCATGTTCGCAGTGATGGAAGAGGTGAAATCGATACAAACGAAATTGAGCACCCAATCATTGAATCATGTCCTGCACCTCCAATGTAGGCCCACCGTGCCAATAAATTCACATGCAAACCACTAATATTACTATCTAATGAGAGTACAAAAAGAGTAGCAAGATAGTAGCAAACCATGTACCTTCATAATGAAAAGCTCATAGTGCCACCAATTGGATATAACGGTTTGGAAGAAAACATGCTCCTAATGTTGAACCATTTGGACTTTTTGTGCAGTTCCACTAAAATCGAGCATCCCTATCCGCACAGATATTGAAAGTGTGATTACTATAACAGTGGCACTAGTTGAAGCATAGACTCACAAATATAAGCATTCCAATTTCTTAATGGGAAAAGGTAGCAAGACTGTGTCTAACCACCTGTTTGAAGGAATAAATAAGGCAACAACTGCTGATGTCAGGAAGGCATACATAGTATTTTCTTAAAAACTGAACCATTCCTGACCTTTCCTCTTCTTTTAAGCATATTTTGTGCAGTTCAACTAAAATAAACTGTCATCACCGCCTTGAAAATTCAGTGACACTATACAAAAAGAAATGACTTACCATACATCATGATGTCAGGTAAGTAATTGATAGGCATTAGAGACAAACATACTGACCTCCTTCGATAACACAATGAACATTAATTTTAACAAAGGTGTGACTAGCTTTACCGACATAATTTGAGTGAACTCTACACCCTCTGTTCCTTAATATAAGACGTTTTGGAAGTTCAATTTAAAGTACCCAAACGTCTAGTATTTAAAAAAACAGGTAGTTGTTTCTTGAGCACATATCTGGGAAAGCTTGGCACACTTTATATACGTCCATACGCTAATGCAACACCATTCGAATAGTACAAATACACATTAATCAAGTGGCCAGTGCAAGAGTTGAGTAGTTTTTTTATTAAGGGGTACAGTACAATGGTTTTACTGAACATATTTCCATAAGCTAGCACTGGAAGATTTCTATAAGCATTAACAATACAAAATGTAAAGGTAACAGGTTTCAACATTGGTATACTAGCTGTGCAACAACATTAAACCAAATACAAAAGTCTAAAGGTAACTAGCATTAACTAATGACAGTATAAAAAAATTGCAAACCATGTACCATCAAGGTAAATATCATTTTGAACTTGAGGGGACTTGAAAAATTTCTATCCCAATCTTGATAATTGATCAAACATAAAAACTTGATCAAACGAATCAAGAAATCAGTCGGAGGAGGAGGTGCCCACAGATAACCCCCAAGTGCAAGGAATCATCATAGCAATTTCCAAAGGTGGAAGTGATAAGTATGGAGTGTTTAACCCACAAGGAGGTAAAGGTAATATCAATATTCTCTCAAGTCCTATATGTCGTTGATACGACTCTACGTACATCGAACGTTTTCTTCCATCTAGAAACGAGAAATAAAACTAAGTTGTGGGTATGAAGAGGATAACTTTGCATCATATTAGAGAACTAAAATATGAAAATAGGTGTTGTTAACATAAAGTGAGAATATATTATAAATAGCAAGTGTGGAATAATGATGGGTCGGTGTGCGGAATTGTCCTAGGCAATTTTTAACAAGATCGGTAGTCGTCATTGCAATTTCATATGAGAGAGAGACATAAGCTAACATACTTTCTCTTCTTGGATCATATGCACTTATGATTGGAACTCTAGCAAGCATCCACAACTACTAAAGATCATTAAGTAAAACCCAACCATAGCATTAAAGTATCAAGTCCCCTTTATCCCATACGCAACAACCCCCTTACTCGGGTTTATGCTTCTGTCACTCAAGTAACCCACTATAAGCGAATCATGAACGTATTGCAACACCCTACAGTGGGAATCCTTCATGTGTGCGCGACACGGAAGGCACCATAGGGCAACACCAAAATAAAACATACAACTCAAACCAATTTATATCATCAATCAACCCAAAATACAAAAGAAATCTACTCAAAACATCAAAGGATGGCAACACATCTGTAACGCCCCGGATTCGATGCGCCAGGTGTCTGCCAGTTATTCACCGTCGTTGCCATGTCATTTGCTTACGTGTTGCATTTTATCATGTCATCATGTGCATCTCATTTTGCATACGTGTTTGTCTTATGCATCCGAGCATTTTCCCCGTTGTCCGTTTTGCAATCCGGCACTCCTATGCCCTCCGGCGTTCCCCTTTCTTCTCTCGTTGTGAGCGGGTGTTAAATGTTCTCGGAATGGACCGAGGCTTGCCAAGTGGCCTTGGTATAGCACCGGTAGACCGCCTGTCAAGTTTCGTGCCATTTGGAGGTCGTTTGATACTCCAACGGTTAACCGCGTAGCCCGAAACCCCCTTTCTCTTGCAGCCCAGCAACACTTCCAAAGTGGCCCAAAACCCATCTAACTCCCCTCCATGCTCTCGGTCGTTCGATCACAATCGTGTTGGCGAAAACCGCTCCTCATTTGGACTCTCCTAGCTCCTTCTACCTATAAAAAGGCATCCCCCGTCCATTTTCGCAGTCAAACCCTAGATCCTACCTCCTCTGCGCCACCGGACATGTCCGCCCGGTGGCCGGACGCGTCCGCCGCCCCGCAGCCACCTCACCCCGGCCAATCCGGCCTCGCCACCTCAGCCTCCGCCAGCCCGCACCCACTTCCCCGCCGCCACGTCACCAACGCGCCGCCTTCTCTCTCCTCCCCGCGCCGCCGTGGCCCTGCGGGCCCACGGCCGGCCCGCCCG
>NC_057807.1:340051967-340056064 GCF_018294505.1 Triticum aestivum | reverse complement strand
CCGGCGAGCCCTCGCCGTCGTGTTCCTCCGGCCGCGCCTCCGCCGGCCCCGCGCCGAAGCTCCCGCGCCGGCCATGCCGCGCCTCTCCTCCGCCGCTCCGCCCCGACCTCGCCGCCCCGCGCCGGATTCGGCCGGAGGAGACCTTCCCCGCCCAACTCCGGCCACCACCACGTCCAACTCCGGCGAGCCGCCTCGCCTCGAAATCCGTGTAGACGAGGTTGACTTTCCCCCTCCAAAATTCTGCTAAGTCCCGAATATTTGCACATTTTCATGCCATGTTCATCGCATCGTATCTATGCATCCGTAGCTCCGTTTCGTGTGTGTAATACGTCAAATTGTTCGTCTCAACGAGTAAATCATTTCATTACATTGCATTATGTTCATTTGAGCTCATCTTGATGCCTGGATCATTGTTGCAATAGTGCTTCATGATGTTAATCTGCTGAAACTGTTATAACAAGTTGATTTGTCATTTTTGCCATGATTGATGTGTGCATCCTATGAGGTTGATGTCTACATGTGTTTTGATCTATGCCATGTTATCTTTACAGTGGTGTTTACCATGTATTTTTGTGATCAATGTGGTGACTAGCACAAGCATGCAAACTAGGCTTCGTGATATTGCTGATTTTAGTCCCTGTTCTGCTGTTATTTTGATGCCATGTAAACATGATGCTACAGAGAGATCCATGCATATTTTGAGATACTTCAGTAAGGGTGTTTTGAACATATGGTTATTGTCTATCCATTCATGCACCTGGTTGAAATTATGGAGTAGTCTAGCATGTGATTTTCATGCTCTACTTTTGCTTCAAAATGTTTCCTGGCAGATTGTTTACATGTTATTCAATTTTGCCGAGCTTGTTGTAGTTGATCCTAGCATGCTATGGACTTGCTCTTGCCATGCTTAGCTTCATAAACATGTCTTCTTACTGTTGGGTACCTTGTCATGCCATGTATTGATCTGTGGTGAGTGGTACAAGCTCATTTACATGCCTTCATAATTCTGTTCCTGCCATGTTTTAATCTGTATTATAACTTGCCATGTTTACATGAGTGCCATCATATTTTCTGTTCCTTTTTGGCTCATGGTCAGTAAGGGACTTTTGTTCTATGCAATTAGTAGGTTCATGCCATGCCTTTGTTTTCCATAATAAGTTCCTGTAACATGTTGTTTGATAGCTCTAAACATTGCAACCTGATGTTATTTTCTGCAAAGTCTGAACTGTTATTATTTGCAATCTTGCCATGTGTGTTTGAGCATGTTCTAGTGATTTCTAGAGATAACTCAGTGTTCATGTTTTGTTATCTTTACCTGTACATCATGCACATGCCATTTGTTTTCTTGTTGAGGTCCTATAGCATGTTGTTTTGATGCTTGCAATATGCCTAGTTGCTGTTTTGGACAGCTTGTCCTTTAAACTTGTTTCATGTGTATGTGTTGAACCGTTGCTCCGTTTTGAGTGTGCTCTATATGAAACTTGCTTAGAATTGCATGTAGCTTCATATTATCATGTTGCATCCTTGTTTTGGTGTGTTTGCTTGATGTTTGGGTGCATTTTGCATCAATGCCATGTTTACCTTGTTTTGCTCATATCTTCTAGGCCGTAGCTCCGAACTAAGTGAACCTTATATGTAACTTGACTAGAATCTCGTGTAGATCATCTTTGTGTATCTTAACTTGCTGTTTAACAACTTGAACATAAGGTTTCTTCAGATCTGGACCAATTTCGAAATTTGCATATGAGGACTTACCGGAATTGTTATATGTTGTTCCCGGCCTCATTTAAACTTGCCTTGATGTGTTGCTCTTGTTTGTATCATCTCTTGCCATGAGTATCTTCATGTAGTATTGTCATGCATCATGCTTGTTGTGCATCATGCCTTGTTCATGTGTGGTGTGTTTACTATGTTGTGTGCTTCTTCTCGATAGTTCCTGTTTTGTTGCGATCGTGAGGATTCGTTCGTCTACGCTTGGTTCGTCTTCGTGGCTTCATCTTCTTCATGGACTCGTTCTTCTTCCTTGCGGGATTTCAGTCAGGATGACCACTACCCTGGATCTCACTACTATCATTGCTATGCTAGTTGCTTCGTTCTATCGCTTTGCTGCGTTACCTATCTTTTGCTCATCAAGCCTCCCAAATTGCCATGAACCTCTAACCTTTGACACCTTTCCTATGCAAACCGTTGCTTGGCTATGTTACCGCTTTTGCTCAGCCCCTCTTATAGCGTTGCTAGTTGCAGGTGAAGTTGAAGATTGCTCCATGGTGGACAGGATTTTGGTTGGGATATCACAATATCTCTTATATTATTAATGCATCTATATACTTGGTAAAGGGTGGAAGACTCGGCCTTTTTGCCTGGTGTTTTGTTCCACTCTTGTCGCCCTAGTTTCCGTCATACCAGTGTCATGTTCGCGGATTTTGCGTTCCTTACGCAGTCGGGTGATTTATGGGACCCCCTTGACAGTTCGCTTTGAATAAAACTCCTCCAGCAAGGCCCAACCTTGGTTTTACCATTTGCCTTACCTAGCCCTTTTTCCCTTGGGAGTCGCACTCTCGAGGGTCATCTTTATTTTACCCCCCCGGGCCAGTGCTTGTCTAAGTGTTGGTCCAAACAGAGCGATGTCCGGCGCCCCTTGGGCAACCAGGGTCTATGCCAACCCGACGTCTTGCTCATCCGGTGTGACCTGAGAACGAGATATGTGCAGCTCCTATCGGGATTTGTCGGTACAGCGGGAGGCTTTGCTGGTCTTGTTTTACCATTGTCGAAATGTCTTGTAAACCGGGATTCCGAGTCTGACCGGGTCTTCTTGGGAGAAGGAATATCCTTCGTTGACCGCAAGAGCTTATCATGGGCTAAGTTGGGACACCCCTGTAGGGTATAATCTTTCGAAAGTCGTGCCTGCGGTTATAGGCAGATGGGAATTTGTTAATGTCCGGTTGTAGATAACTTGACACCAGATCCGATTTAAAACGCATCAACCGCGTGTATAGCCATGATGGTCTCTTTTCGCCGGAGTCCGGGAAGTGAACACGGTTTCTGGGTTATGTTTGACATAAGTAGGAGTTCAGGATCACTTCTTGATCATTGCTAGCTTCACGACCGTTCCGCTTGCTCTCTTCTCGCTCTTATTTGCGTATGTTAGCCACCATATATGCTTAGTCGCTGCTGCAGCCTCACCACTTTACCCCTTCCATTCCCTTTAAGCTTTGCTAGTCTTGATACCCATGGTAATGGGATTGCTGAGTCCTCGTGGCTCACAGATTACTACAACAACAGTTGCAGGTACAGGTTATGCGATGATCATGACGCGAGAGTGATGTTTGCTTGTTTGGGAGTTCTTCTTTTGCTTCTTCTTCGATCAGGGGATAGGTTCCAGGTCGGCAGCCTGGGCTAGCAGGGTGGATGTCGTTTGAGTTTCTGTTTATGTTTCATCCGTAGTCGGATGTTGCTCTTATGAATTGTGATGATGTATTCATGTGGCATTGTATGCCTTATGTATGTATCCCCATCTATTATGTAATGTTGATGTAATGATATCCACCTTGCAAAAGCGTTTCAATATGTGGGTCTATCCTTGGTGGGACCTTCGAGTTCCTTTTGGATAGGGTCGCATATTGGGCGTGACAAGTTGGTATCAGAGCCTCGACCGACCCTAGGAGCCCCTTGATTGATCGTGTAGTTTGGCCATTGTTGAGTCTAGAAGAAAACTGTTTTCGGAGTCTAGTTATATCGGAGAGTAGGGATTCTTTTTACTCCTCAGCCCCTTCATCGCTCTGGTGAGGAATCTTGACGTAGGTGTTTTGAGTTACTTCTCTTCCCCTTCAAAATTTTCTTTAGGATCATGTAGTTAGTTTTCGATCGTTGTTCCTCAGCTCTTTTCATCCGGTGCATTTCTCATCAAGTTGTCTCGAGCCTCTTCATCGTTGCCAAGTTCAATCCTCAGTTGTTTTCTTTTCCCACCCGCCCACCCTTCTTCTTCTCAGAACCGGAGTCCGTAATCGAGTATCCATCCTACTCATGCGAAGTTTGCTTTCTTTCCTCAATTATTTCAACCGGTGTCTTCTCTTCAAGTTATTCGTCGGTTCCCCCTC
>NC_057807.1:340049116-340051810 GCF_018294505.1 Triticum aestivum | reverse complement strand
ATCTATTTCATTCGTGTGGAGCCTCTTCAGTCTTCCCTCAATTATTTTAACCGGTGAATTCTCGTCTCGTTTGTCATTCTTCATCCCTTTCTTTTTCCGGTGGACTCAATTCAAATTTTTCGGTGTTGATCGTATTCTTTCCCTTGGATTAAGTGTTCTCCCTGTTCATTCGCCTCTCGCCAGTTTATCCTTCCGGAGTGTTCAAGACATCTCAGGAGATTCGTCAGTGTTCCAATTAATTCGAGGTTATCACCTCATTCAAATATTTCAATTGTTCCGGTGCATCATCTATCTGTTCAACATCCCTTTCCAACGGAGTTATCTCTTCAGTGGGCCCTAACCCACAGGTCTTTTTCCAGGATCTTACCTGACTCTACTAATTCCCCCGAAGTGATTCTCAATTCTTTTAAGTGTGACGTAAGTATGAATTTCATCAGTCAGATGCCTTTCCAAGATCGATTTCAAATCATTTCATCGTTGGCTCAACCTCTCTGCTTTTCATTCTCCCGGAGTATCTCAGTAATTTTGGTGGTGTTTCTCGTTGTCACTTGAAGACCGAAGAAGAGTTTTCCCTCTCAATCTTGTCTGTTCTCTCGAAGTTTCGTGGTTCTAGCTTCTTGTTATCAGTCTCGAATTATTCCATTTGTCAGATATATTTTTCATCTATCCGGAGTATGTCAGAAGTTGTTTTCCCATTTCTATTCACCGGAGGCCATCATTTAAGCTACCGTTATCCAATTATCCCGGTGCTTCGTTCAAGTATTCTTTAATCAGCTCATGATCTCTTTGTTCTTTTGCATCTAAATCCCCTCTAACATATTTGTTCCGTCTAAGTCTTCCCGGTGATTCATTCTCTTTCGTCAGTCATTTTCGGATTCTTACGGTGGTTCGTTCAAGATTCTTTTCCTTGATTATCATTTTAATTCGTTCGTTCTTTTCAATCCTACCGGTGGTTCATGAAGACCTTCTCAAGTTTGCGATATGTCACTTCTAAATCCTTTTTCAATGAGAATAAGTAGTATGCAAAATCCATTGTTTTTCATCAATTTAATTTTATGAAGGATAAGCATACAATAAATCTTATTCTTATTTCCTCGAAGTGATTAATCACTTCCTTCGGAATTTATTCTTGTTGAATAAATTCTAGTTCCAAGTGTTTTCATATTTTCCTTTCCGGAGTTCAAATTTCCTCGGTCATTTCGTCGGGACCCACACCTAAATCATTGCAAGACTCATCTTATTCTTTCTTCCTTCATTCTATCTCATCATCCTTTTGTACCGGAGTTCTTCATGGTGGTTCTTCATGATTTAGTCTTTTCTTCAAGAGTTCATTAAGATTTTGTTGGAGGAGTTCAAGTATCTTTTCTTCCCGCATCTCGAAGTGCATTTAGTTCTCCGTATTCTTTTGATGTGGAGTTTTGCATTTTTTCGTTCTTCTCAGCTAATTAATCTTTTCCGCTTGTGGTCGGCGATCACCTCATATTTTTTAGATGTTATCTATAAGACCACAACAAGCTTATTCTTTCGTTGTTGATTTTCTCAACAACTCCATTCGATCTTTTCTTCTAAGGTTGATTTCTATTCCATTCGTGGCACAAGTTGTCATTTTCTTCTCCGTTCTTTTCATTCAACTCTTTTAATTCTTTCCGGAGGTTTTGTGTCATGTCTTCATCAGGTATCATTCCATCCCCTCAAGTTCATGTTCCTTTTCCTTCCATTTTCAGCCGGAGTGCTGCCTAAATTCTTTCGCTCTGGTTCCTTTTCTTTCTTATTCTAACCGGAGTGGTTTCATAGTCTATCTGATTCCGTGAGCTTTCGATTCTCGTCATTCTCGTTGTTCATCTCTTCTTCTCGAGTGCTCTCGATTCTTTGCTTCTTCTCTTGAGTTCTTGTTTCACCTCAACCCTTTTCCCTTCCGTCTAGGTCCTAAGATCTCGGGACGAGATCTCTTGTTAGTGGAGGAGTGTTGTAACGCCCCGGATTCGATGCGCCAGGTGTCTGCCAGTTATTCGCCGCAGTTGCCATGTCATTTGCTTGCGTGTTGCATTTTATCATGTCATCATCTGCATCTCATTTTGCATACGTGTTCGTCTTATGCATCCGAGCATTTTCCCATTGTCCGTTTTGCAATCCGGCACTCCTATGCCCTCCGGCGTTCCCCTTTCGTCTCTCGTTGTGAGTGGGTGTTAAATGTTCTCGGAATGGACCGAGGCTTGCCAAGTGGCCTTGGTATAGCACCGGTAGACCGCCTGTAAAGTTTCATGCCATTTGGAGGTCGTTTGATACTCCAACGGTTAACCGCGTAGCCCGAAACCCCCTTTCTCTTGCAGCCCAGCAACCCTTCCAAAGTGGCCCAAAACCCATCTAACTCCCCTCCATGCTCTCGGTCGTTTGATCACGATCGTGTGAGCGAAAACCGCTCCTCATTTGGACTCTCCTAACTCCTTCTACCTATAAAAAGGCATCCCCCGTCCATTTTCGCAGTCAAACCCTAGATCCTACCTCCTCTACGCCACCGGACATGTCCGCCCGGTGGCTGGACGCGTCCGCCGCCCCGCAGCCACCTCGCCCCGGCCAATCCGGCCTCGCCACCTCAGCCTCCGCCAGCCCGCACCCAGTCCCCCGCCGCCACGTCACCAGCGCGCCGCCTTCTCTCTCCTCCCCGCGCCGCCGCGGCCCTGCGGGCCCACGGCC
>NC_057807.1:339874683-340048504 GCF_018294505.1 Triticum aestivum | reverse complement strand
CGGCGCCCCTCCGCGCCCTTGCTCCTCCGCCTACTGCCGGCGAGCCCTCGCCGCCGTGTTCCTCCGGCCGCGCCTCCGCCGGCCCCGCGCCGAAGCTCCCGCGCCGGCCATGCCGCGCCTCTCCTCCGCCGCTCCGCCCTGACCTCGCCGCCCAGCGCCGGATTCGGCCGGAGGAGACCTTCCCCGCCCAACTCCGGCCACCACCACATCCAACTCCGGCGAGCCGCCTCGCCTCGAAATCCGTGTAGACGAGGTTGACTTTCCCCCTCCAAAATTCTGCTAAGTCCCGAATATTTGCACATTTTCATGCCATGTTCATCGCATCGTATCTATGCATCCGTAGCTCCGTTTCGTGCGTGTAATACGTCAAATTGTTCGTCTCAATGAGTAAATCATTTCGTTCCATTGCATCATGTTCATTTGAGCTCATCTTGATGCCTGGATCATTGTTGCAATAGTGCTTCATGATGTTAATCTGCTGAAACTGTTATAACAAGTTGATTTGTCATTTTTGCCATGATTGATGTGTGCATCCTATGAGGTTGATGTCTACATGTGTTTTGATATATGCCATGTTATCTTTACAGTGGTGTTTACCATGTATTTTTGTGATCAATGTGGTGACTAGCACAAGCATGCAAACTAGGCTTCGTGATATTGCTAATTTTAGTCCCTATTCTGTTGTTATTTTGATGCCATGTAAACATGATGCTACAGAGAGATCCATGCATATTTTGAGATACTTCAGTAAGGGTGTTTTGAACATATGGTTATTGTCTATCCATTGATGCACCTGGTTGAAATTATGGAGTAGTCTAGCATGTGATTTTCATGCTCTACTTTTGCTTCAAAATGTTTCCTGGCAGATTGTTTACATGTTATTCAATTTTGCCAAGCTTGTTGTAGTTGATCCTAGCATGCTATGGACTTGCTCTTGCCATGCTTAGCTTCATAAACATGTCTTCTTACTGTTGGGTACCTTGTCATGCCATGTATTGATCTGTGGTGAGTGGTACAAGCTCATTTACATGCCTTCATAATTCTGTTTCTGCCATGTTTTAATCTGTATTATAACTTGCCATGTTTACATGGGTGCCATCATATTTTCTGTTCCTTTTTGGCTCATGGTCAGTAAGGGACTTTTGTTCTATGCAATTAGTAGGTTCATGCCATGCCTTTGTTTTCCATAATAAGTTCCTGTAACATGTTGTTTGATAGCTCTAAACATTGCAACCTGATGTTATTTTCTGCAAAGTCTGAATTGTTATTATTTGCAATCTTGCCATGTGTGTTTGAGCATGTTCTAGTGATTTCTAGAGATAACTCAGTGTTCATGTTTTGTTATGCTTTACCTGTACATCATGCCCATGCCTTTTGTTTTCTTGTTGAGGTCCTGTAGCATGTTGTTTTGATGCTTGCAATATGCCTAGTTGTTGTTTTGGACAGCTTGTCCTTTAAACTTGTTTCATGTGTGTGTGTTGAACCGTTGTTCCGTTTTGAGTGTGCTCTATATGAAACTTGCTTAGAATTGCATGTAGCTTCATATTATCATGTTGCATCCTTGTTTTGGTGTGTTTGCTTGATGTTTGGGTGCATTTTGCATCAATGCCATGTTTACCTTGTTTTGCTCATATCTTCTAGGCCGTAGCTCCGAACTAAGTGAACTTTATATGTAACTTGACTAGAATCTCGTGTAGATCATCTTTGTGTATCTTAACTTGCTGTTTAATAACTTGAACATAAGGTTTATTCAGATGTGGACCAATTTCGAAATTTGCATATGAGGACTTACCGGAATTGTTATATGTTGTTCCCGGCCTCATTTAAACTTGCCTTGATGTGTTGCTCTTGTTTGTATCATCTCTTGCCATGAGTAGCTTCATGTAGTCTTGTCATGCATCATGCTTGTTGTGCATCATGCCTTGTTCATGTGTGGTGTGTTTACTATGTTGTGTGCTTTTTCTCGATAGTTCCCGTTTCGTTGCGATCGTGAGGATTCGTTCGTCTATGCTTGGTTCGTCTTCGTGGCTTCATCTTCTTTATGGACTCGTTCTTCTTCCTTGCGGGATTTCAGGCAAGATGACCACTACCCTGGATGTCACTACTATCATTGCTATGCTAGTTGCTTCGTTCTATCGCTTTGCTGCTTTACCTATCTTTTGCTCACAGCCTCCCAAATTGCCATGAACCTCTAACCTTTGACACCTTTCCTATGCAAACCGTTGCTTGGCTATGTTACCACTTTTGCTCAGCCCCTCTTATAGCGTTGCTAGTTGCAGGTGAAGTTGAAGATTACTCCATGGTGGACAGGATTTTTGTTGGGATATCACAATATCTCTTATATTATTAATGCATCTATATACTTGGTAAAGGGTGGAAGACTCGGCCTTTTTGCCTGGTGTTTTGTTCCACTCTTGTCGCTCTAGTTTCCGTCATACCGGTGTTATGTTCCCGGATTTTGCGTTCCTTACGCGGTCGTGTGATTTATGGGACCCCCTTGACAGTTCGCTTTGAATAAAACTCCTCCAACAAGGCCCAACCTTGGTTTTACCATTTGCCTTACCTAGCCCTTTTTCCCTTGGGAGTCGCGCTCTCGAAGGTCATCTTTATTTTACCCCCCCCGGGCCAGTGCTTGTCTAAGTGTTGGTCCAAACCGAGCGATGTCCGGCGCCCCCTGGGCAACCAGGGTCTATGCCAACCCGACATCTTGCTCATCCGGTGTGCCCTGAGAACGAGATATGTGCAGCTCCTATCGGGATTTGTCGGCACAGCGGGAGGCTTTGTTGGTCTTGTTTTACCATCGTCGAAATGTCTTGTAAACCGGGATTCCGAGTCTGATCAGGTCTTCCTGGGAGAAGGAATATCCTTCGTTGATCGCGAGAGCTTATCATGGGCTAAGTTGGGACACCCCTGCAGGTATAATCTTTCGAAAGTCGTGCCTGCGGTTATAGGCAGATGGGAATTTGTTAATGTCCGGTTGTAGATAACTTGACACCAGATCCGATTTAAAACGCATCAACCGCGTGTGTAGCCGTGATGGTCTCTTTTCGGCGGAGTCCGGGAAGTGAACACGGTTTCTGGGTTATGTTTGACGTAAGTAGGAGTTCAGGATCACTTCTTGATCATTGCTAGCTTCACGACCGTTCCGCTTGCTCTCTTCTCGCTCTTATTTGCGTATGTTAGCCACCATATATGCTTAGTCGCTGCTGCAGCCTCACCACTTTACCCCTTCCATTCCCTTTAAGCTTTGCTAGTCTTGATACCCATGGTAATGGGATTGCTGAGTCCTCGTGGCTCACAGATTACTACAACAACAGTTGCAGGTACTGGTTATGCGATGATTATGACGCGAGAGCGATGTTTGCTTGTTTGGGAGTTCTTCTTCTGCTTCTTCTTCGATCAGGGGATAGGTTCCAGGTCGGCAGCCTGGGCTAGCAGGGTGGATGTCGTTTGAGTTTCTGTTTATGTTTCATCCATAGTCGGATGTTGCTCTTATGAATTGTGATGATGTATTCGTGTGGCAATGTATGCCTTATGTATGTATCCCCATCTATTATGTAATGTTGATGTAATGATATCCACCTTGCAAAAGCGTTTCAATATGCGGGTCTATCCTTGGTGGGACCTTCGAGTTCCTTTTGGATAGGGTCGCATATTGGGCGTGACAACATCATTGGATCATAATATGTGGCATAAAGCACCATGTTCAAGTAGGTGATTAGAGTGGGGTGTGGGAGAGTGGACCACCAAAAAGAGATTAGGAACGTGATGAAGATGGTGATGTTGATGAAAACGATCACTGCGGCGATGGTTCCCCTAATTGCAATCTGGCGCCACCAAGAGAGAGGGGGAGAAGGTCTTCCCCTTGTGGTTCCTCCTCCATGGCCTCCCCCTAGATTGGGAGAGGTTCTCCCTCTGGTCCTTGGCCTCCATGGCAATGATGGCCCCCTCCGGGATCCTCCTCCATGGCCTCTGGTGATGATGGAGCCCTCCGGTAGGGTACCGGAGAGGGCCTAGATTGATTTTCTGTGGCTACAGAGGCTTGTGACGGTGGATCTCCCGGTCTAGGTTTCTTTCTGGGGTTTTTGGTATTTATAGGAATTTTTGGCGTCGGTCTCACGTCAAGGGGGTCCAAGAGGCAGCGACAAGGTAGGATCACCCTACCGGGGTTTAGGGCGCGCCCCTCTACCTTGTCGTCACCTCGGGTCTCTTCTGGCCCAACTCTTGTGCTTCAGGGGTCTCTCTTGGTCCATAAAAAATCATCGTAAATTTTCAGCCCATTCCAAGAACTTTTATTTCTGCACAAAAAACGACACCATGGTAGTTTTGCTGAAAACGGCGTCAGTCTGGGTTAGTTCTGATCAAATCATACCAAAATCACATAAAATTGTTGTAAACATAGCTTGAATACTTCATAAATTATAGATACCTTGGAGACGTATCAACATCCCCAAGCTTAATTCCTGCTCGTCCTCGAGTAGGTAAATGATAAAAGAAATAATTTATGAAGTGTGAATGCTAGCAAGTGCACAAGTTTGATCAATGTTAATTCCATTCACTTTTTCTAGCATCATTATATATCATAAATAGTAACTCATCTCATAAAACTTCTATTAATCAAGTAACAAGCTATTCACATGTTAAAGTACAGACCATAAAGTTTCTTGAAAACTAACAAACCATATTCTTAGTCATCAAACAATTGCAATTCATCTTATTTTTAGGAAGGGTCTGTGTAATAGCTTTGATTTAGCAAATTCCACATACTCAACTATCATATAGTCTTCCATGATTCTAACACTCAAAGCATATTTTTAGAACAAATAGCATCCGTCAAACACAGAGAAAGATAGGGGCTTAAGTTTTGCCTCCCAACTTATTTATCATATAGATAATTGTCAACAATAAGAATTCATGATCAAATATATTTGAATGGCCATATATGCTTAGATCTTTCCCCACTACATGATGGTTGCCAACTAAAGAATAATTGAGGTTGAAATAAGAAGGCATACTACTGACTCTTGCATAAAAGAAAATACATGAAAGTAAAGGATAGGCCCTTCGCAGAGGGAAGCAGAGGTTGTCATGCGCTTTTAAATATTGGATGTGCAAACCCTTAGTGTAAAGGAACGTCACATTGTATTGCCATTTGTGATAGCAACCTTCATTATGTAGTCTATCGCTTTTATTTCTTTACCATCACAAGTTCGTACTACGCATATTTTCCCTTACAATAAAAGATCATACATATTTAGGAGCAATTTTTATTGCTTTTTGCACCGATGACAACTTACTTGAAGGATCTTACTCAATCCATATGTAGATATGGTGGACACTCATGGCATGAAATGGGGTTTGAGTGTTTTGGATGCACAAGTAGTATCTCTATTTAGTACAAATTTTTGGCTAGCAAAAGATCCTAAGAAAGAACCACATGTTAGAGGATCCATAACAATATAACTTCTATGCAAATATACCTAAACATAATGCATTACGTTGTCTTCCTTGTCCAACTTCAACTAATTTGTTCAAGTTTGGAAATAATTAATGGGGCTCACAATCATAGAAGATGTCTAAGATAGTATATTTATATGTGAAATCTCTCTTCCTTCAATATTCTTTCATGAATTGTTCAAGTGACCAATGTTGTGTTTGTTAACTTTCAATAAATTTTACCACCTATACTTCTTATATGTGAAGTATTTACTTCCCATGGGATAAGAATATGAAGCATATATAATTTAAGCTTTATTATATTCAATTCATTCAACCATTTACTCATAGAATATAAGTGAAGCACGAGAGTAAATGACAAAACTACTCCAGAAAGATATAAGTGAAGATCAATGAGTTGTCAAATAGTTAAATAGCCATGGGAGGACTCTCTCTCATTCAAGATTTCAGATCCAATGATTTTATTCAAACAGCAAGTAAAATGAAAATACGCTCCAAGCAAAACACATATCATGTGACGAATAAAAATATAGCTCCAATTAAGGTATACCGATAGTTTTGAAGACGAAAGAGGGGATGCCTTTCGAGGCATCCCCAAGCTTAGGCGCCTGAGTCTTCCTTAAATATTACCTTGGGGTGCCTTGGGTATCCCCGAGATTAGGGTATTTCCATTCCTTACTCTCATCCTATCGATATCTCACCAAAAACTTTAAAACTTCAATCACACGAAACTTAACGGAACTTCGTGAGATGGGTTAGTATGATAAAGAGCAAGTCATTCACTCTGGTACTATTACTACAAGATTCATAATTGTTCTCACATAATGCCTACTGTACCATATTATTTTTACAATTTATATTGAGCAATATAAGGCATAGAAACTAGAAAAGAAGCAAACTATGCATTAAAAAAAGAATCTGTCAAGAACAGAACAGTCTGTAGTGATCTGAACAACAACCATACTTATGTTACTCCAAAAATTCTGAAAAATAGGAAAACCTAGGAAATTTGTATATCTTCGGATCAAAATCACACATTTGTGATTTTTGAAAATTATTTTACTGAGCGCAAAAGTTTTGGTTTTTCAGCAAGATCAAATCAACTACCGCTGTAGGCCATCCCAAAGGTCTTACTTGGCCCAAACACTAATTAAAACACAAAAAATACTACAGAGGTAATAATGTGTATTTATTGAAAAAATACAACCAAAAAACCAAAAGCATAAAAATAAAATTGGGTTGCCTCCCAACAAGCGCTATTGTTAATGCCCCTAGCTAGGCACGATATTTTAATGATACTCTTACAAACCCAATTTTGATGATAGTCTTATTCATACTCCAAAAGATATAAATGAATTTCATGGAGCATTCTACAATTAATATAGATTTAACAATATCCAAGCTCAAAAAAAATAAGTGAAGCACACGAATCATTCTATAAATCCATACTCAAAAGATTTTAGTGAAGCACAAAGAGCATTCTATAAATTCATACTCAAAAGATTTAAGTGAAGCACAAAGAGGATTTTACAAATCAATGAAGGGCTATCTCATACTAGCATGGTTCATAAAGGAAAAGAAAAACACAAAAGACGCAAATCATGTGAACAAAACAAAAACAGAGATATACAGATAATTGTTGAAGAAGAAAGATGGGATGCCAACTGGGGCATCCCCAGGCTTAGATGCTTGAGTGTCCTTGAAATATTTACTTCGGGTGCCTTGGGCATCCCCAAGCTTGAACTCTTGCCTCTCCTTATTCTTCTCATATTGATAACACCTCGATCTTCGAACACTTCATCCACACAAAACTTAACAAAAACCTTGTGAGAACCGTTAGTATAATAAACCAAATCAGTACTTTTAGGTGCTCTTGTAAACTCATCCAATTTCATTTTAGCATTATCTCTACTGTATTCCAACTTCACCATGGTTCATACCCCCCCCCCGATACTACCCATAGATTCATCAAAATAAGAGAATAACAGATAGAAAACAGAATATGTCAAAGACAGGATAGTGTATAGCAATCTGGAAACTTCGTATACTTATGTAAATCCAAAAATTCTAAAGAAAATTAGGAAACACTAAAAAATTTGCATAGCAGTACTGTGTAAAAATTTCAGAAACTCTTGTCGTTCCGATAAAAAATGAAAATCACGCACTACAGCCAAAGTTTCTATTTTTGCACACCACATAGCAAACAAGCAATCTAATCATCTTAAAACCAAAACTTGGCACATTATGTTTATAATACAATGGATATATACAAGGGTATAATTATTTTTGAGAAACTTCCATGAAAAATTCTACATTGTTTCCATGAGCATGAACACAAGTGTTCAAGGTCGACCCTCACTTCTCCAATGCATAACCTTCCAATCACTTCTCTTTTTGAAAAAGTTTTTAGGCATAAGAGGCAAGTAATTTTTTTTATTTTTTTTATTTTAATTTTTTTTATGTTTCACCCACAACGAAAGAAAACAAAAACAAAAGGGAAAACAAAATCTACTTAGTGAAGAAAGCAAACAAGCACACTCGAGAATATCAACCCCACACTATTGCTCCCCGGCAACGGCGTCAGAAAAGAGCTTGATAATCCCCAGGTGCAAGGAATCATCGTAGCAATTTCCAAAGGTGGAAGTGATAAGTATGGAGTGTCGAACCCACAAGGAGCTAAAGGTAAGATCAATATTCTCTCAAGTCCTATCTGGCACTGATACGACTCTATGTACACCGAATGTTTGCTTCCATCTAAAAACGAGAAATAAAACTACGTTGTGGGTATGAAGAGGATAACTTTGCATGATATCGGAGAACTAAAATATGAAAATAGGTGATGTTAATATAAACTTAGAATATATTATAAATAGCGAGTGTGGAATAATGATGGGTCGGTGTGCGGAATTGTCCTAGGCAATTGTTAACAAGATCGGTAGTCGTCATTGCAATTTCATATGAGGGAGAGGCATAAGCTAACATACTTTCTCTTCTTGGATCATATGCACTTATGATTGGAACTCTAGCAAGCATCCGCAACTACTAAAGATCATTAAGATAAAACCCAACCATAGCATTAAAGTCTCAAGTCCCCTTTATCCCATACGCAACCCCCTTACTCGGGTTTATGCTTCTGTCACTCAAGAAACCCACTATAAGCGAATCATGAATGTATAGCAACACCCTACAACGGGAATCCTTCACGTGTGCGCGGCACGGAAGGCACCATTGGACAGCAGCAAAATAAAACATACAACTCCAACCAATCTAGATCCTCAATCAACCATAAACACAAAAGAAATCTACTCAAAACATCATAGGATGGCAACACATCATTGGATCATAATGTGTGGCATAAAGCACCATGTTCAAGTAGGTGATTATAGCGGGGTGCGGGAGAGTGGACAACCGAAAAGAGTTGAGGAACGTGATGAATATGGTGATGTTGATGAAGACAATCACCACGGTGATGGTTCCCTGGTGGCACTCCGGCGCCACCGAGAAAGAGGGGGAGAAGGTATCTCCCTTGTGATTCATCCTCCATGGCCTCCCCCTAGATGGGGAGAGGTTCTCCCTCTAGTCCTTGGCCTCCATGGCAATGATGGCCCCCTCCGGGATCCTCCTCCATGGCCTCCGGTGATGATGGCCCCCTTCGGCAGGGTACCGGAGGGGGCCTAGATTGATTTTTCATGGCTACAGAGGCTTGCGGCGGCAGAACTCCCGATCTAGGTTTCTTTCTAGGGGTTTTGGTATTTATTGGAATTTGTGGCGTCGGTCTCACATCAAGGGGATCTAAGAGGCAGCATAAGGTAGGAGCACCCTCCCAGGGGGGGGGGGGGGTAGGGCGTGCCTCCCTACCTTGTCGTAGCCTCAGGATTCTTTTGGCCGAACTCTTGTTCTTCGGGGGTCTCTTTTGGTCCATAGAAAACACCCGTAAATTTTCAGCCCATTCCGAGAACTTTTATTACTGCACAAAAAACGACACCACGGTAGTTATGCTGAAAACAACGTCAATCCGGGTTAGTTCTAATTAAATCATACCAAAATCATATAAAATTGTTGTAAAACATGGGATGAATACTTTATAAATTATAGATATGTTGGAGACGTATCACCCACTCTTGACCATTCCTCTTCTCTTCATAATTTTTCATGCAGTTTAACCAAAATAAAATGACATCAACGCATTGGCATTTTGGTGACACTATACAAAAAAATGACATATCTCATGAAAATGAGGTATGTAATCTATAAGCATTAACAGTGCAAAAATCTGAAGGTAGTAACAAGTTTCATTGTTGGTGTATTGGCTGTGCAACAACATTAGAATGCCTTAGCTGAAAAATCTTTAATACATCCACAATCAATAGCTAACCCTGAAATAATCCAGTGACATTAAATGGCATTGCTTAAATTTCTCGGTGGCATTAGACTGAGTGCGTGGCATCACTTTAGCAGTAGCATTGCTTGAATTTACCGCATGTGTTATACTAACTGCAAAAAAGTGGCAATAAGAGCATGGAAGGCCCATTTGGACAGTGGGCGCACTAGTATGATGTACCTCCATGGACGCATAGAGTGGTGAGGGAGGTATGGTTGTCCAGAGCAACAAATATTCAGGCAGCATATGTGGATTATGTCCCTTTTTTTCTCTTTAGCCACCTTTTTCCTATGTGAGGACAACAAACCGATCAACCTGGTCATTCTCTATTGCGTTGTCATGCCTTTCTACCCTTTTCACCCTTTTTCAACCAAGAGACACGATATTCATCCCTTAGCTACTGATTTTGCCCTTTTCAACCTAGATGCGGGTTCGATACCTAGTCTCTCCGACAGTACTTTCTCCCTTCCTTTCCTTATTCAACCCAGACATGGATTAGTCTGCATGAAGTAGGGTTTCCTTTAATAGTGCAAATTAAGATTTTCGTATACGTGACCAGCAGAGTAGAGGATAGAAAATTGGGGAGATGGTGGAGTGGAAAAAGATCCACATGCAGCGATGTGGCAAATGGGGCAATAGAACAAGGGTATGGTTCAAAAAGAGGTAGCATACCTGAGGGTCGGTGGGAAGTGGCTTCGCTCGTGGTGGTCGTCCTCCGCACACACTACGGTAGCGAGCTTGGGGGCGTAGGCCATCCTGCGTGGGCGCTAGGTCTGAGAGGACGGCCTTGTCGTTAGTGCTTGACCTCGCTCACCGATGACGAGTGCGTCAATGCTACACGTCCTTTTTTCCCTGGTGGATCTGTGACTACCGGTGAGGAGGGAGAGAGAGGGGTACCACCGTATTTTTTAGATCTGCAGAGAGGGTGATAGTGTGAGAAGCAAGTGGGCAGCCCTTAGCAAGCAAGCGCTGAAGCTCCGGCCTATATATCTTTTTTGATACTAGTACTAGAGGTGGAGTAGTGGTAGAGTAGTTTATATTTTCTCTGCATACATTACCGGTTAGTCGTGCTTCCAAACTGAACGACACACCATTAGAAAATTAAGTCGAGAAATAATGTGGTATCTCAGGCCAACATGGCTAGATTGCATTTTGCACGAGAAATGACACACCATGTTTCGTTGACATGTGGTCCCGTTCCAACATGTTAGTGAGACGACGGCGAGTCCTTTTGTAAAATTATCGAACGGACATCTATGTAGGTCGGGCGCCTCTTCCTGTACCGTGGGAACCGTCCATCGCCTCTTCGCCTTTCCCTCTATATTTGGAACTGCTGTCGCACGCTCTTCCTCCCTCTATTTGCCTTCAGCCTTCCTTCTGCCATTGTTCGATCATCTTCTCCATGGAGGGAACAAGACGGAAACGACCCCGTTATTCTTGCCCCAATCTGAAAGATGACGTGGTGGAGGAACTCATTGATCGGTGCGACATCATCACCTCAACTAGCATGGCAGGTTCGTTCAAGACCATTCTCGACACAATTAATAACATCATTACAAAGAACCCAAGGGTCTACGAGCGGTTTGATCTCCCCTGTCTTCTTTGCCATGACCCTGCTCGCTAGCGCGCGGATGACGGAAGCCTCGCCTTGTGCAAGTTGATGCCACTTGATAATGATACGTGTGATGTTAAGATGCCATCGCTTAAGGGTAAGGCCTGGGCAGGCGCAAATGGAGATTGGGTTGTTTATATTGGGTACAACTGCGAGTGGGAACTTGTGAATGTGTACACTCGTCACCGGGTTCCACTTCCAAAAATCTCATACTGCCCTAAGGTTGAGCACACAAATGATCTATGTACGTTCAAATACGATCATGGTGACTGTCTTGTACAAAATATAGCAATTTGTCGAGTTCCCAACCGCTCTTGGGATTACATGAACTATCATATTGTTGCTATCTTCGACAAGCTTGTTGCCATCCTTACTTCCACGGCTCCTCCATGGATATTGCTCAAAAATCAATTTCAGTGCACGGATGAGTATTGTGATGCAATTCAATACGAGTTCTTGTGTTTGCTACCACCACTCGTGGCACTGTTTTTGCATGGAATCCTTAATGTTTCGGTACGTTTATCTTCCACCATAATTAGAATTGTTTCATCCACGTGCATGTGAGTTAGTATCCCCGTACTAACTAACCTTCTTGTGTCTCCAAGGTCTTGTGAACATTCCACCACCTATACTTGACAAAAAAATTATAACCAAGGGGGAGATGACGATGGTGATGATCACGAGCATGAGGACGAGCAGGACCTACTGATGTCTACTTTGCAACTTTATTCTTGTAGACTCGTGTTGGGCCTCCAAGCGCAGAGTTTTGTAGGATAGTAGAAATTTTCCCTCAAGTGGATGACCTAAGGTTTATCAATCCATGGGAGGTGTTGGATGAAGATAGTCTCTCTCGAGCAACCCTTCAATCAAATACAAGAAATATCTTGTGACCCCAACACACCCAATACAATGGAAAAATGTATAGGTGCACTAGTTCGGCGAAGAAATGGTGATAAAAGTGTAGTATGGATAGTAGATATGAGTTTTTGTAATGCGAACAATAAAAAACAGCAAGGTAGTAAATAGTAAACGGAGCACAAATGGTATTGGAATGATGGAAAATGAGGCCTAGGGTGCATACTTTCACTAGTGCAATCTCTCAACAATGCTAGCATAGTTGGATCATATGATTATCCCTCAAAGTGCAATAAAGAGTCACTCCTGAGTTCCTATTAGTGGAGAACAAAAGATATAAATTGTTTGTAGGGTGCGAAACCACCTCAAAGCTATTCTTTCCGATCAATCTATCCTAGAGTTCGTACTAAAATAACAACAAGCTATTCTTTCTGATCGATCTAATCAAGAGTTCGTACTAAATAACACGATATGATGCATATCAACCAACTCTAATGTCACCTATATACCACAATGTCACCGCGAGTACCCGTGAGTTAATTAGACGATATGTATCAAATAATTTCAGATTCATAATACTCAATCCACACAAAGAACTACAAGGAGACCCCAAAGTTTCTATCGGAGAAAAGATAATAAAAACGTGCATCAACCCCTATGCAAAGATTACCCCAAAGTCACCTCGGGAATCCGCAAGTTGAGTGCCATAACATATATGAAGTGAATAAAAATAATACCCCATTGTCACCATGGTATTCATATGCAAGACATATATCATGTGTTTTCATATCTGAACATTCAATCTGACAAGACAAAACTTGAAAGGGTAAAGACTCAATTCATCACAACAAGTGTAGAGAGGGGAGAAACATCATATGATCCATCTATGTTAACAAAGCCCATGATACATCAAGATCGTGACATCTCAAGATCGCGCTAGAGAGAGATTAAACACATAGCTACTGGTACAAACCCTCAGCCCCGAGGGTGGACTACTCCCTCCTCATCGTGGTGGCCGCCGGGATGATGAAGATGGCCACCGATGATGATTCCCCCCTCTGGCAGGGTCCCGGAACGGGGACCCGATTCGTTTCCGGTGGCTACAGAGGCTTGCGGTGGCGGAACTTCCAATCTAGGGTTGTTTCTGATGGTTTCTCTATTTATAGGAATTTTTGGCGTCGGTCTCATGTCCAGATGGGCCTCGAGGTGAGCACAATACACCAGGGCGCGCCTGGGGGCCCAGGCTCGCCCTGGTGGGTTGTGCCCTCCTCGTGGCTCTTTTGTCCCTCCCACAAAGCTTCGGGGGTCTCTTTTGTTCCAAAAAAATTGTCAAAAAGTTTCAGCTAATTTGGAAAACTTCCATTTCTGCACAAAAAACAACACCGCTGTAGTTCCGCCGAAAACAACGCCAGTCCGGGTTAGTTCCATGCACATCATACCAAAACCATATAAAATTATTGTAAACCTGGCATGTACTTCATAAATTATAGATACGTTGGAGACGTATCAGCATCCCCAAGCTTAATTCCTACTCATCCTCGAGTAGGTAAATGATAAAAGAAATAATTTATGAAGTGTGAATGCTAGCAAAGTGCACAAGTTTGATCCATGGCAATTTCAATCACTTTTCCTAGCATCATAACAGAAATTTGTTTTCTTATAAAACTTCTTATGTTATAGTAGCAACCAATTCACATGTTAAGGTTCAAATAATGAATTCTCTTGAAACCCAACAACCTATGTTCTCAATCACCAAGCAATTGCAATTCAACTTATTCAACAAAGTCTAAGTAAGAGCTCCACATACTCAACCATCATATAGTCTTCTATGATTGCTAACACTCACCGCATACAGATGAGCAAAACATTTAAACCGAACACATAGAAATGTAGGGGCTTATAATTTCGCCTCCCAACGTATTTACCTCAAGGGTGATGTCAACAATAATAACTCATGCTACCCGTATCCAACTGGATATATGTGCCTAAATCTTTCCTCACCACATGATGCTTACCAAAGGAGAAAAATAAAAAGGAATAGAGAGAAAAACTTTGACTCTTGCACGAAAGTAAAGACATAAAAGTAAAAGATAGGCCCTTCGTAGAGGGAAGCAGAGGTTGCCATGCGCTTAGTTGTTTGTATGCTCAACCCCTTAGTGCAAAAGAACGTCACGTTATATTGCCCCTTATGATAGCAACCTTTATTATGCAGTCTGTCGCTTTTATTCTTTGCCATCACAAGTTCATACAACGCTCAATTTTCTCTTACACTAAATGATCTAACACTTTTAGAAGCAATTTTTATTGCATTATTGCACCGATGACAACTTACTTGAAGGATCTTGCTCAATCCATTGGTAGGCATGGTGGACTCTCTAATATAAGAGTTGGGTTTAAGGGTTTTTGGATGCACAAGTAGTATCTCTACTTGGTGCGGAATTTTTGGCTAGCAAAGATAGGGGGCAAGCACCACATGTTGAAGGATCTATGACAATATAACTTCTATGTGAATATGAATAGACATAAATCATTACGTTGTCTTCCTTCTCCAACGTCAACAATTTTGACCTATACTATTTTGATGGGGGCTCACTGTAAGTGCATCTAGTGCCACCCCTAGTTGGTTTTGGAGTATTGACGACAAAGTTGGTTGAGGGACTAATGCGTTTGTGAGAATTGCAGGATAACGCAGGTAGTGTCCCTCATTGATTCGGTTTACCTACCGGAGATGACCCCTAAAAATGTATGAAGACATTGAAGACAATGGTGGTGTGTGAAGAGGTTCACGTTGAAGACTATAACATGAGAAGACATTGAGTGAGGACTATGGAGCGCGAAGACTGAGTTGTTTCGTTGTTTCCTCTTCTTCTGTGTTGAGTCATAGGAACCACCGTACTGTTAAGTGGGGTCCAAGTGAACTAAGTCAGAGTGACTGAAGTGATGCTCAACCCAAATCCTATGTCTTCGAGCGAACACAATGAGAGCAAATCTTATCCAGAGTTGGATAAGTCAGCTTTGCTTGTAGCCCAAGTAAAGTTGCCGCGTGTGTTTGAAATCTGACCGTTGGAACACGTGTCAGTTCCTTAGTGACCCAGGGTCATTTCGGACAAATCAGGTCGGGTTGCCTTGTGGCTATAAATAGCCCACCCCCTACACCATAAATTGGTGGTTGCTCAGAGTTAGTATATGGCTTTTGTCGTTTGAGAGCAACCCACCTCGAAGCATTTGAGAGAGACAGAAATCCTTGCGAGGACAAAGCCCAAACACCTAGAGCCAAAGAGTGTTAGGCATCACTGAAGTCTTTCTGTCTGTGTGACCTGAAGACTTATTACACTTGAGGACTGTGCATCCTCCAGCCGGTTAGGCGTCGCGTTCTGAGCATCCAAGAGTCATTGTGGATTGTCGGGTGAACAAAGTCTGTGAAGGTTTGGAAGTCTACCTTGAAGACTTACCAGAGTGATTGGGCGAGGACTAAGTGACCTTAGCTCAAGGGGAATAAGGTGAAGACACGGTCTTCTAAGTTGAATTTCAGCCTCCCCAACCAGACGGACAGTTGTCACAGCAACTGGAACTGGTTCAACAAATCCTGTGTCTTCAACAAGTGACTGGTTCTATCTCTTCCCTCCTTTACCTTGAGTTTGTCTTCGTGAAGTCGTTGCTTATCTGTCTTATCTGATTGACTTCATTGCTTGACTACTATTGTTGATTGGCTTCATACTATCTTCCATCCTGATCCTACTACCTAGCTGCTATTAGTCTTCGTACGTTAACGCTATTGCATACTTGACTATGGCTTGCTTGTTGTAGTTTATCTTCCGCTGCATATCAATTAGGTTATTTCTATTTTTTGTCTTCAAAACTTCCACGTTTTGAAGACTTTGATAAAAATTGCCTATTCACCCCCCCTTCTAGTCGATAACTAGCACTTTCAATTGGTATCAGAGCAAGGTACTCCCTTGTTCTATGTGATTCGGTTTAACCACTTGGAGTTTAGCTATGTCGACTACAGGGATAATCAAAGTCTCCGCTGCTTGCCCCGTGTTCGATGGAATAGAATATCCCTACTGGAAGAATAAGATGCGCATGCATCTTGAAGCCATTGATGTTGACCTCTGGTATGTCGTCAAGAATGGCATTCCCAAAACTGGTGAAGGTGTCACTCCTACTGATGTCAAGAAGTTCATTCAACTGGACTCGACTGCAAAGAACATCATTTGTGGTCATCTGACCAAAGGACAGTGTGGCCGTGTGAGTGCTCTGGAAACGTCAAAGCTAGTCTGGGACTGGCTGTCCAAGGTCAATGAAGGCGTCTCTACACAGAGAGACCAGAGGATCAGTGTTCTTCGCAATCTCTTCAATCGCTTCAAGAGAAACGACAATGAAAATGTCCATCTCACGTTCAATCGCCTCACCGACATCACAAATGAGCTTCAGGCTCTCGGCGCCACTGAGATCACCAAGCATGAAATTGTCAAGACACTGCTGAGATCACTTGACACCTCCTTTGACACCCTTGCCCTCATGATTCAAGAACGTCCTAACTTCAAGTCACTCGATCCGTCTGATATACTTGAGAGGCTCAACACACATGAGTTCCAGCTTTCTGAGAAAAGAGATATCTATGGCCCCAACTATGGCCGAACTCGTGCTTTGAAGGAAAAAGTTGTTTCCTCATCTGAAGAAGAAGAATCTGACTACGGTTCTGACGATCCTTAAGACATTGGAAGGGAGCTTGCTATGCTTGTGAAGAAGTTCCAGAAATTCACCAAGAAGAAGGGCTTCAGAAAGTCTTCACGATCCAGTTCAAGAAATGATGAAGCTTCCACTCAAGACAACAAGAAGAGAACATGTCACAAGTGTAAGAAGCCTGGGCACTACATCTCTGAGTGTCCTCAGTGGGACAACGAGAAGAAGAAGAAGAAGAGCAAGGAATATGACTCCGATGACAAGAAGAAGAGGAAATCTTCGAAGTCTTCTTCCAAGTCCTCATCAAGGTCTTCATCTCACAAGAAGAGCTCATCAGGCAAGGCTCGTGCTTTTGTTGACAAGGAAATGGATTCAGAGGAGGAGTTTGCTTCTGAGGAGGCAGAGGTGGAATCTGAAGCTGAGTCCGACTCTGGCGTTGCAAGTTTGGCTCTAGCCATAGCCTACGTTGCCAAGTCCATCTTCAACACTGAAGACAATGACTCTCACACCAACGCTTATGATGACAAGGACGATCCTGCTCCCACCTACTGCTTCATGGCACGCGGTGCCAAGGTAAAATCACGCGATGCTTACTTTCAAACATCAAGTGAAGATGACTCTGATTGTGAATCTAAACCCAGCTACAAAACACTTGCTAAAATTGCTACTGAACAACAAAGAGCTATGGAACATACTCAAAAACTGTTAGACAAAAGCGATGACCTGTTGGACGCGGAAATGACACGTTCACAGTCCTTAGTTGAAGACATAAAAAATCTTCATGCTAAGTCCAAGAACTTGAAAGTCTTCATGAGACGCTCTCAACCACTTATGAAAAGCTCTCCTATGATTATCTTCCAAGGAAGCAAGAGCTTGAGAAATTGAAAGCGACTCATGAAGATCTTCAAAAAGAGAATGAGTCATTTCGTGCTCAACAGATCAGTCCCGCTCAGGATGATTTTGAACCATCATGCTTAAAATGCATTGAGCGTGACAACGGTTCCTCTGTTGCTGAATGTTCCACTGCTGCTACTGTTGCTCTGCCTTCAACTACTGATGTGGTAACTAACCCCTCTTCTGAGGATACCACTACTATTGCTGATGAAAATGCTAGGTTGAAGACATTGCTTGAAATAGGGATGTATAAAAGTCTGAAAGGGCATCAGACACTTTGTGATGTCCTCAAAAAGCAGATTCTGAACCGAAACCCTAGGAAAGAGGGTGTTGGGTTCGAGAGGAAAATGAATGCTGATGGTTCCTACTGGAAGCCTGAGCAGTATCCCAAAACCACATGGGTTGCTGCAAAGGAACCTTTAGTGGATCCATCCACTTTATCTGGCTTTACCTGTGCTAATCCTATTATAATTGATGAATCCTTTGATGCAAACTATAAACTGTTCAAAAATCAGAATGGTGAAGTGTTTGCCAGGTATATTGGTACTAACTGCAGGAATGGACCGCCAATGAAGAAGATCTGGGTTCCCAAAAGCTGTCTTGAGAATCTTCTTGTAAATGTTGTCATGACACCACCAGGGAAGAAGACAAACCCCAGATCAAAGGCGTCACATGGTCCAACGGCTTCATACAGAAACAGGACTCACCTGAGTCACCCTAACGCCAATGTTTTGCAGGGAAATCACACTCAAACTTATGAATATGAGCGTGTGTCTTCAAACCGCTATGTTCACAATACTAAGAACTTTTCTGCTTATTCATACGAGTATCATTCATCACCTGCAAGGCTATTTGCTAGGGCTCCAAAGCCGAAATTCTCAGATGCTGCACTTAGACTCATTGCTTCTAAGCCACCCCTAAAGATGTGGGTGGTGAAGAAGAACTAACTCTCTTTTGCAGAACATGGTCTCTAGCCAGCAATCAAAGGCATCTGATATTATTACTGGGGACCTAAAACACAAAGGGACGCATGATAAAATGACTTACTATGTATTCCACATATGCATCGCTTACCTGTCATACTGTGTGCTAACTTTCATCTATGCTGTGATAATCCAAATGTGCATCAAATGCTTATGCTTCACAACATACCTTGTGAATCATATCCTCCTAACTACACTGTAGGGCATGTCACCAAAAGCTTCAGAATGGATTATTGACAGTGGATGCACTAATCATATGACTGGTGATCGAAGTCTTCTCATGGACTCAACCTTACGTCCATCCGACAAGAGTCAAATCACATTTGCTGACACTGGTACAGGCAAGGTATTGGGTCTAGGTAGAGTTGCAATCTCAAAGGATCAACACATGGATAAAGTGATGCTTGTTGAATCCCTTGGATTCAACTTAATGTCTGTCTCAATGCTTTGTGACTTAAACACGATTGTGATATTTGGAAAATATCATTGCCTTGTACTAATGGAATCTGACAAGTCTCTAGTCTTTGAAGGGTATAGGATAGGTGATCTATACATGGTAGATTTCTCAGCAGGTCCACAGCTTGCCGTATGTCTTCTTGCAAAAGCTTCAGAATACTGGCTTTGGCATCGAAGGCTGGGGCATGCTGGCATGAGGAACTTGCACACTCTCGTCAAGAAGAAGCATGTCATAGGCATCGAAGGTGTCAAATTCAAGAAAGATCATTTGTGTGCTGCTTGCGAAGCTGGGAAGATGACAAGGGCCAAGCACCCCTCGAAGACAATCATGACGACATCTCAACCCTTTGAGCTGTTGCACATGGACTTATTTGGCCCTACTCACTACTCCACCCTCACAACAACGGCGTGTCTCTATGGCTTCGTCATTGTCGATGACTACTCAAGATATACATGGGTGCACATAATTCTCTACAAGACTGAAGTACAAGATGTCTTCAGACGATTCGCCAATCGAGCAATGAACAATTATGGCGTCAAGATCAAGCATCTTAGAAGTGATAACGGCACTGAATTCAAGAACACCGGGCTTGATCTGTATCTGGATACAATGGGAATCACTCATGAATTTTCTGCTCCATACACACCTCAGCAAAACAGCATTGTAGAGCGCAAGAACAGAACCCTCATCAAGATGGCTCGAACAATGCTTGACGAGTACAAGATACCAAGAAAGTTCTGGCCTGAAGCCATTGATACAGCTTGTCACATCATCAACCGTGTCTACATCCATAAGCTTCTAGGCAAAACATCCTATGAGCTCCTTACTGGCAAGAAGCCAAATGTCAGCTACTTCAGAGTCTTTGGTGCTAGGTGCTGGATCAAGGATCCCCATCACAAGTCAAAATTTGAACCCAAAGCTCACGAAGGCTTCATGCTTGGCTATGGAAAGGATTCACACTCTTACAGAGTCTTCAACCTCTTCCACTACAAAATCGTTGAAACAGTGGATGTGCGATTTGATGAAACCAATGGTTCACAACAAGAGCTCCTGCCAAGCACACTTGATGAAGCTCCTTCCAGTGAATCTATCAAGCTGATGGGAACTGGTGAGATCATGCCCTCTAAGGCACAGCCTGAAGAGGAACTTATCATTTCTGCACCAAACCAACCTGAAGACAATGCTCAGACCGAAGACAATACTTCCAATGATGACAATGATCAGCATGAGCAAGGTCTTCGTCCAGTTCATCCTCGTGTTGCAAATGAAGTACAAATTGAGAAGATAATTGACAGCATCAATGCGCCTGGTCCGCTTACTCGCTCTAGAGCAACACAGTTAGCAAACTTCTGTGGGCACTTTTCATTTGTGTCAATATCAGAACCCAAGAAAGTTCCTGAAGCTTTTATGAAACCTGAATGGATTCAAGCCATGCAAGAAGAACTTCAACAGTTCAAGCTGAATAATGTTTGGGAACTTGTCAAGCGACCTGACCCTCGCAAGCATAACATTATTGGAACGAAATGGATATATCGAAACAAGCAAGATGAGCATGGTCAAGTCGTCAGAAACAAAGCACGTCTTGTGGCTCAAGGATATACTCAAGTTGAAGGAATTGACTTCGATGAAACATTTGCTCCTGTTGCTAGGCTTGAAGCTATTCGCATACTGCTAGCCTATGCTAATCATCACAACATCTTGCTATATCAAATGGATGTGAAGAGTGCATTTTCTAATGGCAAGATTGAAGAAGAAGTGTATGTTGCTCAACCACCTGGCTTTGAAGATCCAAAACATCCTGATATGGTGTACAAACTCAACAAAGCACTATATGGCCTCAAACAAGCTCCTCGCGCTTGGTATGATACAATCAAAGATTTCCTGAAGAGCAAGGGCTTCAAACCAGGATCTCTAGATCCCACACTCTTCACGAAGACGTATGATGGTGAACTGTTCGTGTGCCAAATATATGTGGATGACATAATCTTCGGCTGCACCAACCAGAAGTATAGTGATGAGTTTGGATACATGATGCAAGAGCAATATCAGATGTCCATGATGGGTGAGCTGAAGTTCTTCCTTGGTCTTCAATTTCGTCAGCAAAGAAATGGCGTCTTCATATCTCAAGAAAAATATCTCAAAGACTGCCTGAAGAAGTTCGGCATGCAAGATTGCAAAGGCTACACGACGCCAATGCCAGCCAAACATCATCTTGGTCCCGATGACAATGGTAAAGAGTTCGATCAAAAGGTATACCGCTCCATGATTGGTTCTTTACTTTATTTATGTGCATCTAGGCCAGATATTATGCTTAGTGTTTGCATGTGTGCTTGATTCCAAGTGGCACCAAAGGAATCGCATCACTTAGCTGTGAAGCGAATTCTTCGATATTTGGCTTACACCCCAACACTCGGATTATGGTATCCAAAGGGCTCAAGGTTTGACCTAGTTGGATTCTCGGATGCTGACTATGCTGGTGACAAGGTGGATCGCAAGTCTACATCAGGCACATGTCATTTTCTTGGTCGATCACTTGTCTGTTAGTCTTCAAAGAAGCAGAATTGTGTATCACTCTCAACTGCTGAATCTGAATACATTGCTGCTGGATCCTGTTGTGCTCAGCTTCTGTGGATGAAGCAAACTCTCAAGGACTATGGCATCAACCTGAATACCTCTCTTCTGCGACAACGAGAGTGCCATCAAGATAGCCAACAATCCAGTTCAGCACTCGAAGACAAAGCACATTGAAATTCGTCATCATTTTCTCAGAGATCATGTCATGAAGAAAGATATTGACATCATTCACGTCAACACAGAAGAACAACTTGCAGATATCTTCACAAAGCCCTTGGATGAGAAAAGGTTTTGCAAGTTACGATGTGAGCTAAATATCTTGGAATCCTCTAATGTCCTGTGATCAGGCACACATCCTAACACTTATGCATGTTGATGACTTAGATGTGCAACACACGAAGTAAGGTATATCTTCAATCAATGAAGACTTACAAACTCTGAGTGTGAGTACATTAACATGGAATGTGACTTCGGAGCGCCACGATAATTGTGTGCCATGTCTGGGTCTAATACTTCCTATACGGTGGGTAACGCCACCACCAAATTTCTCTGTTTGAAGTGTTTCACTCATGGCGTTACTTTTGCAAAGACTTCGCATTTGGTTTGTCTTCAGTTTCAATTTATCTTCATGATTTTTTGTGCTATGATGATTTGATTGCATATACATATACTAGTGTTCTGTCCTCTACAACATTCACTTATAGCTATGTCTTCAAGTTGAATCTTTTGAACTAAGTGAATGTGATCGGACCCTAACCCCTCTATGCTTTCTATCTCAAACTCAATCTGTCCAAATCATATGCATTCTATTGAAACTGTCGAATGTCTTCTCTGCGTCCTAGTCAGCAGAAGACACAGAGACAAAAATCAAGTCTTATTTAAATGATTCATCTTTATTGTCGATATCCGGAGAAGCCGGAACGAACATCCAACAAACTTGGCGGGCGTGGGAACGTGGGACAACTCTAAGTATGTTGCATGCTTGCCACGTGTTCCACGGATGTGAACAGACAGGGGCACCTGCGTAATTGCGCTGTGCCGCACACCTACTTATAAATACGTGTCCCCTGCAGTCAAGAAAACCTTCTTCCACCTCTCCACCTCGTCAAAACCCTAGCGCCACCGCTAGCTCTCGACGATGCCGGCGACAAAGCGCTTAGCTGTCGCGACTTCTCCGACGTTGTCCTCACGCCGGCCGTGGACATCGTCCTCTCCGCCATCGCCGTAGGTGTCCTCCGTCGCCAAGTTAGGGCACGGTGGGCTGAACTGCTCGGTCTCCTATTCATCCAATCTAGCAGTTCTTCGTGCGGTAATTATAACTCTATTTTTACCACCTTTTTGATCTTCATAGATTCATCCTATTTACCGAAAGTGGTTTCTCCCTACTCAATGTTAGATCTATTCTGTCTGCATCTCATTATGCCCAGTCTATTCACTTAGATTTCCTATCTAGTTTGATTCCTCACTTGTACTTATTCACGGATTGGTACAAGTCTGGAACCAACTCACCTCATATAAGTGAATGTCTTCGCATCATGAGGTCAATGTCTTCAAACTGATTTATCTTCAAAATCTTTTGAGAATGCATATGACCTCTTCCCCTTCCCTCACATCTCTAATGATGTCACAGGTACATGTCCATGGGAGAATCCCTAGGTTCTCATACTCTGCATTCGTTTGCAGAATTCTTACAGCAACACATTGATTCTCCTGAAGCCAGTTCCTGTCTGACCAGCAAGCGAAAGCCTTTGAAGCCTTTGAACATATTGAAACCGTTCAGTTTGAAGTTCATGGCTACGGAGAAATCTGTCAGGAAGGGTGGCAGACAGCATCGTGGGGGAACTTCAAAGGATCTGCCTGATGATCTGGCAGAAATGTATAAAATAGATCCTGAAGAAGATTACAATCAGCGCAAGACTCGAATCCAATGGATTCGACGCTATTGGGCTAAACAATGGTACAAGTACAAGTTCGTCACCCAGGAGTACGCAGAGAAAAACGCTATCAAGAGCCCTTGGGGTGATATTCTCTATCGAGGCCTTCCCCCCAAGAACAAAGCTGAAGCCATTGCGCAAGAATTCTATCCTTGCATGGTCCGTGGACCACAACCTGAAGAAGCCGACCCATCATCATTGCTCTGGTGTCGTGACAACAATCTCTTCAAGCGCAACCTTCAGTTTGCTAAGGCTTCGGTAAAGGAAAACAAGAAGTCATGGGGATTAGACTTCAATCCTGGCCCCTCTGCTCCCCGTAAGGATGGCACACGTGAAGCTGAAGAAAACAGAATCGGCCCCTTTACAAACCTTGATGGTCTCATCACCTACATCAAGGTACAAGGTGCCAAAGTGGATCATTCTGACAATGATGTTGAGTCTGATGAAGCCCCAGCTCCTACTCCAAGGCCGCAGAAGCCAAAGAAAATTAAGGCTTCATCATCAGCTGCACCTACAAAAGCTTCTCGTGTGAAGCCACTGGCCACTGCACCTCCTGAAGCCAGTGTGCAGTCTGAAGATCAATCCCGCATCTCCAAGAAGACGGAGAAGAAAAAGCAACTTGTCAGGCATACTGATCAAGCTTTGACTCCTGCTGCTATTTTGTGTGAAGAGCCCATTGATCTGTCCAGCGATGAAGATCTTGCTGATGATGCCCTTGAGCAGCTGGTAAAGAGCAAGGAAGAAGCAGAAATCTTCAACAACTTGCCTCTCTTTGATGTGGCCGTTCTCCATAACTTCATTGATGAATGGTTCGACACACCAAATCTCAGCTTTGAAGATTTGCAGCTTCCTATTGGCCTCAGCATCGCTTTCAATGGCGCCATTGCTTCTGAGCTAGCTCTTGCTCAGCGCATCGTTGAGCTGAAGAACAAAATTGATTATGAGAAGGCTCAATTCAAGAAGCATGTGGCGAAGCTTAGTGTTCAAGACGTCAGAAACTTCAAGGTCATGCTGCATGAGCTTAAAGAAGCTTTTCTGAAGAAGCTCCAAGAAGCTCAAGGCTCTCGTGAGCGCATGAAGAGTTTGGCTGATAAGTGTGTGCTTGCCTACAATGAGGCTGAGAAGCGCAAGTCACTTGGCCGTCCTGGCATTGACCCTAGGATGGCAGCAAAGAAAAAGAAGAAGCTCCCTGCTGACCAGCCTGCACCTTCAAGCCAAGAAGCCCCTCGCATTATCTTCCCGAGCAGCATGACTGGCTCAAAGCCAAAGGTCACCACAACCACTTCAGAACAGAAGAAGATGAGGGCTGCCGAGGCTGAAGCCAGAAAAAGGAAGAACACTGAAGCCTCTGATGCCGCTCCCTCCAAGAAGAAGCACAAGACCAAGAAGAGTCAGGCTGCTCCCACAGAGCCCCTTGTTGTTGAACCCATCTTAGTGGTTCGTCCTGCATCTGCATCCCAAGAACTTCGCATGACTGTTCATGAGCCTGCTTCCACAGAGGCTCCTGAAGCTGAATATATACTAGGAGCTGAACCCACCGCTGTTGAAGACATTGATCATCATGACACTGTTGAAGATGATGAAGTTCTTCCTCAGATCGAATATAATGTGGTATCATCGCATGTTCGTACGAATAGCGAAATCATCAGCATTGGTCGTCCTCTGACGCCAATTGCTTAGGATGCATCGTGGGCTGATCACCCACAGCAACAAGACTCCCCTAGTACTCCCCAACAACAACAAACCACACCGTCCGTCCAAGTTGAAGAGGATGAGGACCTTCCCACTCCATCTCCAAAAGCGTCGCCTGTACTACAAAGGCTTCGCAAAGGACCAAGGCCTCAAGTCTCTCTTCTGAGCGTTCCAGAAGGAGAAGTGCACCGTCAACCTGTTGCACGTCAAGTGTTCTCTGAAGCCACTCCAACTGTGAATGTCTCTGTGTCTGAAGCACAAGCTGCTGAAGACAATCTGGCTGCATCAGCCGATGAGGAACATCAAGAAGAACATGTCCCAACTCCCCCCATGCCCGAAGAAACATTTCATGAAGTGAACGTGTCTGTGCCTGACCCTCCAGCTCCTCAAGTGGAGGTTGAACATCCTGAAGCTGCCACAACCAACGCAAGTGAAGCCAATGACATTGTCATGGCTAATGTGGAGCTTGAACCAACCAGTGTGCCTGAAGCTAATGAGGCCACTGCACCTGAAGCTAATGAGGCAACTGCTCCTGAAGCACCTGTTGTGCAGCCTGAAGCCTCAGTTGCTGCCACTGCTCCTGTTCCACCACCACGGCTCTATACAATCGAGCAAGCATACAACCATGGCGAGCTAATCACAGTAAGATGGCCCGTTCTGGTCCCTCCGCCTAATGTCTCTGGTCCTCAATTTGACTATGACATTGAGCATAGGCCTTTGGTCCAGAAGCCCAAGCCAAGACTGCCAAGGTTTCCAGGTACTGCAAACTCACCAGGGTCTTTCAATGCAAATGGCTTCAAGAGCCACAACACATTCTTTGACAGCTCGAAGAACCCCTACATGAAGCCCAGAATATCATCAGATTGGTTCTGGAGTCATCAGCAGCGAAGCTATTACTCCTGTGTTCTGTATGATCAAGGGCGCATTTTCCCTCATATGCGTCTCGACACTGAAGCCATTACTGGACTGCCCTTCTTAGAAGAAGCACTTGACTGCTTTCGTGATGCTGGGCTGCTCAGTTTTGTCACAGATAAAGAACACTGGAATGAAGAGCTATTGCTTCAACTCTATGCTACTCTGCATATTCGCGGCTACAACAGAGATATCAAGACATGGATTCTAGAGTGGATGACAGGAAATGTTCATCATGAAGCCAAAGCTCTCGACATCATTGAGCTTACAGGCCTATCCACTCCCGGAGAACTCTATGAACCTGGTTGTCAAAATCACCGCAATGCTTTGGAAAGCATCTTCCATAAGCCTGAACCCAATATGAGTCAGATGTTGAGCATGATGAAGCCTTTGCCACGTGATGTTGAATATCCAACAGAGTTCTTTGTTGAAGACCTTGAGTATCTGTCATGCACCATATATCACATCATCAGGCGAACTCTATGGCCTATCAAAGGACATTCATCAGCAGCAAAGCTTGAAGGAGCTATGAAGACTTTGGTCTTCTACATTCTCAATGGCATCAGCTTCAATGTGCAAGACTTCTTCATCAGGCAACTGGCTGCATCTGGATCTGATCTGTTTGGTCTGAAGTTTTATGCTCCATGGGTCATGCGCCTCATCAAGCGACACTCATTTGTCAACTATCAACCTTCTGCTCGCAATCATGTGATTTTTCTACCAGAGGTTGATATGTCAGTTGAAGCTATATACCCTGAACCTGCCAAGAAGCCTCTTTGTCTTCAGAATGCCGAGCACCAAAGCTTCACTCAACCCATTGAAGGTGTTCAAGCAGCAACATGAATCTATCCATTGGCTGGAAATACTCGTCTGCCTCATCGAGCACATACTGAAGCCACTGAAAGCACCATTGCCCAAAGGCCTCGGAAGCATTCTCGCGTTCTCAACGACCAAGAACTTCTTGTAGCCCTTCATCAGAAATAGGATAAACATCACTTTTGGCTCAAAAGACAGATGCAAAGCCTCTTGGTGGATGTCAATCGCATTCGTAACCTTCCCACCAAGAATGCCTTTGTTGCTCATGAAACTTGTCGGCGATCATGAAAGAGCCTGACCCTACTTAGTGCTGAAGCAGATCTTCAAGACGATGGCTTCAATGAATGATTCCAGTTTGACTCCACTCCTCCACGGACTGTTGTCCTACGTCGTACTCCATCTCTTGAAGACTCTGAATATTCTTCCTCCGCGGCAACTATCAATGCTAGAGTGATCGATGACGAAGATGATGCTACTTCACCACCTCCTACTTCTGCACGCATCGACACTGCACCAAGTTCGTCTGCATCGCCAAACGACAACGACAACCCTGCTGCTTCAATTACTCCTCATGAGGACGAGTAGATGCTCTATGTCTTCAAACCTTTTTGGTCATTACTGACAAAAGGGAGAGAAGCGTATGAGTTTGATAGTCTTCAAGCGGGTTCATATGGGCGGTTGCATTATATTTTTGCCTCGTGCTTACAACTCTTGCTTTTTTAAAACATTGGTTCTTTGAGTTGTAACACCTAAATGTGATGGTCATCTGCTACTTATTTGCTTTACTGTGATGCGATGATAAATTCCGCATGTGCGATGATAAAGTCCGCACTTAGATCATCCTGCAGACGTGCATTTTTCATTATGAATTATCATTTCATGCATGATGAATTATCTTCATAAGTTGAAGTGGATCTCCACAAGTACAACCTGCCATGTGCATTTGCATTCGAAAAGCAAAATTACTTATATGCACATCTTCAGGGGGAGCCCTTGCTACTTATGAAGACAATTTCGTACCCTTTACAATTTCACATACTTTATCCCCATTGAAAACTTCAACCAGTTTGTCATCAATCACCAAAAAGGGGGAGATTGTAAGTGCATCTAGTGCCACCCCTAGTTGGTTTTGGAGTATTGACGACAAAGTTGGTTGAGGGACTAATGCGTTTGTGAGAATTGTAGGATAATGCAGGTAGTGTCCCTCATTGATTCGGTTTACGTACCGGAGATGACCCCTAAAAATGTATGAAGACATTGAAGACAATGGTGGTGTGTGAAGAGGTTCACATTGAAGACTATGACATGAGAAGACATTGATTGAAGACTATGGAGCGCAAAGACTGAGTTGTTTCGTTGTTTCCTCTTCTTCTGTGTTGAGTCATACGAACCACCGTACTGTTAAGTGGGGTCCAAGTGAACTAAGTCAGAGTGACTGAAGTGATGCTCAACCCAAATCCTATGTCTTCGAGCGAAGACAATGAGAGCAAATCTTATCCAGAATTGGATAAGTCATCTTTGCTTGTAGCCCAAGTAAAGTTGTCGCATGTGTTTGAAATCTGACTGTTGGAACACGTGTCAGTTCCTTAGTGACCCAGGGTCATTTCGGACAAATCAGGTCGGGTTGCCTTGTGGCTATAAATAGCCCACCCCCTACACCATAAATTGGTGGCTACTCAGAGTTAGTATACGGCTTTTGTCGTTTGAGAGCAACCCACCTCGAAGCATTTGAGAGAGAGAAATCCTTGCGAGGACAAAGCCCAAACACCCAGAGCCAAGGAGTGTTAGGCAACACTAAAGTCTTTCTGTCTATGTGACCTGAAGACTTATTACACTTGAGGACTGTGCATCCTCCAGCCGGTTAGGCGTCGCGTTCTGAGCATCCAAGAGACATTGTGGATTGTCGGGTGAACGAAGTCTATGAAGGTTTGGAAGTCTACCTTGAAGACTTACCAGAGTGATTGGGCGAGGACTAAGTGACCTTAGCTCAAGGGAAATAAGGTGAAGACACGATCTTCTGAGTTGAATCTCAGCCTCCCCAACCAGACGTACACTTGTCACAGCAACTGGAACTGGTTCAACAAATCCTGTGTCTTCAACAAGTGACTGGTTCTATCTCTTCCCTCCTTTACCTTGAGTTTGTCTTCATGAAGTCGTTGCTTATCTGTCTTATCTGATTGACTTCATTGCTTGACTACTATTGTTGATTGGCTTCATACTATCTTCCATCCTGATCCTACTACCTAGCTACTATTAGTCTTCGTACATTAACGCTATTGCATACTTGACTATGGCTTGCTTGTTGTAGTTTATCTTCCGCTGCATATCAATTAGGTTATTTCTATTGTTTGTCTTCGAAACTTCCACGTTTTGAAGACTTTGATAAAAAATCGCCTATTCACCCCCCCTCTTCTAGTCGATAACTAGCACTTTCACTCACAATCACAAAAGATTTCCAAGATAGTGTATTTGCATGTGAAAGTTCTCTTCCTTCTACTAATCATTTGTGAATTGCTTGTATGACCAATATTGTGATTGTCAAGCCTCAAAAGATTTCACTTTCTAAACCCAATGTGAAGCTACCACTAGGCATGATATGATTTTATAATTTCAGCTTCATGATATTCAATTCGTTCAACAATTTACTCATATGGTATAAGTGAAGCACGAGAGTAAATGACAAACTACTCCAAAAAGATATAAGTGAAGATCAAGCGAGTAGTTATGTAAATGGGTAGCTATTTGAGGACTCTCTTTTTAAAAAAACTTTCATGTATAAGTATTTTATTAAAACAACAAGAAAAACAAAACAAAATGACATTCCAAGAATAGCACACATCATGTGAAGAAGCAAAAACTTAGGCTCAACCGATACTAACCAATAATTGTTGAAGAAGAAAGGTGGGATGCCTACCGGGGCAACCCCAATCTTAGATGCTTGAGACTTATTGAAATATAAATTTGGGATGCCTTGGGCATCCCCAAGCTTGAGCTTTTGTGTCTCCTTAATTCCTCTCATATCACGGTTTCCCTAAATCTCAAAAACTTCATCCACACAAAACTCAACAAGAACTCGTGAGATATGTTAGTATAAATCAATGCAAAACCTTATCATTCTCTACTGTAGAAAATCACTAAAATTATTATTCAACATTTCATAGTAAATGCCTCTGCATATTTAATACTCCTATCCTCAAATAGAATCATTAAACAAGCAAACATATGCAAACAATGCAAACATAACAGCAATCTGCCAAAACAGTACAGTCTATAAAGAATGCAATATTCATAATACTTCCCTAACTCCAAAAATTCTCAAAAAATCACCACACTTTAGAAAATTTATCATAGCTTGCTGTGCAAAAAGTTTCAACCTTTTATCACATTATGACTTTTCTCGGGAATTTTTGCAACAGCGATAAACTTTCCGTTTTCAAACAACAACAAGTATACTTGCAAAATAAGCATGGCAAAGGCTATCATTGCCACTTTTATTGAAATAAAAGATGCAAAACATTATTATAAATAACAGCAATCCAATCCTAACAAAATAAATTGACGCTCCAAGCAAAACACATATCATGTGACGAATGAAAATATAGCTCTAAGTGAGGTTACCGATAATGTTGGAGACGAAAGAGGGGATGCCTTCCGGGGCATCCCCAAGCTTAGTTGCCTGGATCTTCCTTGGATATTAACTTGGGGTGCCTTGGTAATCCCCAAGCTTAGGTTTTTTTCACTCCTTATTCTCCTCATATTGACATCTCACCCAAAACATGAAAACTTCAATCACACAAAACATAACGGAACTTTGTGAGATAGGTTAGTATGATAAAGAGCAAACCATTTCACTTTGGTACTGTCAAATACAGTATTCATAATTGTTTCCACACAATGACTACTGTAGCATATCTTTTCCACAATTTATATTGAGCAATATAAGCCATAGAAACAAGGAAACAAGCAAACTATGCATTGAAAACAGAATCTGTCAAAAACAGAACAGTCTGTAGTAATCTGTACTCAAACCATACTTCTGCTACTCCAAAAATTATGAAAAAAAGGAACACGTGAGAAATTTGTATATTAGGCTTATGCAAAAAGAATCAACTCAAAATCACTCTTCTGTTAAAAATGAGAGTTGTTTTCGTGAGGGGAAAAGTTTCTGTTTTTCAGCAAGATCAAATCAACTATCACCCAACATGATCCCAAAGGCTCTACTTGGAACTTTATTGAAACAAAGACAATAAAACATGATTACTACAGTAGCATAATCATGTTAACACACAAAAACAGTAGGTAAAAGTATTGGGTTGTTTCCCAACAAGCGCTTTTCTTTAATGCCTTTTAGCTAGGCATGATGAGTTCAATGATGCTTGCATAAAGGATAAAGATTGAAACATAACAAGAGCATCACGAATCATAAGTTCCTCTCTCATAATAATTTTCAGTAGCATCATGAATAGATTCATCCATATAACCATAACATAAAGCATTCTTTTCATGATCCAAAAGCATAGAAGATTTATCACTCTTTATGGCATACATGTCATCATAATAATCATCATAAGTAGCAACTTTGTTCTCATCATGATCAATTGAAACCTCTTCCAAAATAGTGGATGTATCACTAAATAAATTCATGACCTCTCAAAATCCACTTTCATAAATATTGTATTAAGATTCAACACCCTCCAAAATAGTGGGATCACTACTACCTAGAGTTGAGACTCTTCCAAACCCACTTTCATCATTGTAGTCATCGTAAATAGGAGGCATGCTATCATCATAAAAAAATTTCTTACCAAAAGTAGAAGGAATCAAAGAATCATATTCATTATGCAAAGCATCACCAAGCTTGGGACAAGCATATTTTTCAGCAAATAAATCTTCAAACATTTCATACTCATCAAACATAGCATCCCCAAGCTTGTGGTTTTGCATATCATCATAATCATTCTTATCAATAGCATGAATGGCACCAATAGTATAGCAAACATTATTATCATGTTCTTCCAAGCAATAGTATAGCAAACATTATTATCATAATCATTATTATCATGAATGCCAACAAGATTTTCAAGATCATAAAAGACATCATTGTCTTCCCATGCAGAATCATCACAACAAGTAGTAGGCATCACAAAATCATACTCAATCTCATCATCCTCCATCAACATATTTGATTCACTTTCATGAGGCACACTGGTGATAGGAGCAATATTACTTGGGAGAGTTACCTTTTTACCTCTACTTTTTCTTATTTTCTTTTTCTTCTTCACCACCTCACGTGTGGGTTTAATCATTTTTTTCGAGCATCTTATTGAAGAGATTGATTGGATAGGAAGCTCCTCCTCGTTACCTGATTCATCATAATAAACACTAGGAGGGTATTGGGAAATATTTCCCTTTCATTAGTACTCTCTTCATGCTCTATTTGTTTTCTTGTCTTTAGATAGTTGGCAATATAAGGATTCTCAATGCAATTTACCGCACAAAACATATAAATTTCCTCTAGATCAAAATCAAGAATTCTATTGAGATTAAATTTTGGAATACCCTTAGTTATACGTTTCATTTCTTCATACCCAAAAAGAAGATTAAGCTCTTTATGATGCTCGAGGGTAATCAAGTTGTCACAATTTTTGGACATGATTTTATCATGAAACAAATAGCATTGGAGATTTAAATGACCACGTTCATTGCAATGTTCACAAGGATGGCAAAAAATATTTAATCTTTCAGCACAATCATCTATCCTCTCTTGCAACTTTTTTGTTTCTAAATATTTATGCTTCTTACAAAATCTATCTTCCCTTTTTGGTGTGTGTGTGCACTCCCAATTTATTCCGCAAAAATTGACATTCTTATAGGAGACATCATTATCATGGCTAGTGCAATCATCATTAGCATTTTGGATATTCAAAGAATTCATACTAACAACATTGCAATCATGCTCATCATTCAAATAGTTTGTGCCAAACATTTTACTGACCTCTTCTTCTCACAATTGAGCACAATTTTCCAAACCATCATTTTCAAGAAATATATTATAAAGATGATCAATAATATGATGCAACCTCAATTCCATTTTTTATGTACTTTTCTTTTATAAACCAAACCAGTGATAAAACAAGAAACTAAAAGATTCAATTGCAAGATCTAAAGATATACCTTCAAGCACTCACCTCCCCGGCAACGGCGCTAGAAAAGAGCTTGATGTCTACTACACAACTTTATTCTTGTAGACTCGTGTTGGGCCTCCAAGCACAGAGTTTTGTAGGACAGTAGCAATTTTCCCTCAAGTGGATAACCTAAGGTTTATCAATCTGTGGGAGGTATAGGATTAAGATACTCTCTCTCGAGCAACCCTACAATCAAATACAAGAAATATCTTGTGTCCCCAACACACCCAATACAATGGCAAATTGTATAGGTGCAATAGTTCAGTGAAGAGATGGTGATAAAAGTGTAGTATGGATAGTAGATATTAGTTTTTGTAATGCGAACAATAAAAAATAGCAAGGTAGTAAATAGTAAACGGAGCACAAACGGTATTGCAATGATGGAAAATGAGGCCTAGGGTGCATACTTTCTGATCCTATAGTTCATACTAAAATAACAGCAAGCTATTCTTTCTGATCGATCTAATCAAGATTTCGTACTAAAATAACACCATATGGTGCATATCAACCAACTCTAATGTCACCTAGATACCCCATTGTCACCGCGAGTACCCGTGAGTTAATTAGACAATATGTATCAAACAATTTCAGATTCATAATACTCAATCCACACAAAGAACTACAAGGAGACCCTAAAGTTTCTATCGGAGAAAAGATAATAAAAACGTGCATCAACCCTTATGCATAGATTACCCCAAAGTCACCTCGGGAATCCGCAAGTTGAGTGCCATAACATATATCAAGTGAATCAAAATAATACCCCATTGTCACCATGGGTATTCATACGCAAGACATATATCATGTGTTCTCAGATCTGAACATTCAATCTGACAAGACAAAACTTCAAAGGGTAAAGACTCAATTCATCACAACAAGTGTACAGAGGGGAGAAACATCATATGATCCATCTATGTTAACAAAGACCATGATATATCAAGATCATGACATCTCAAGATCACACGAGAGAGATTAAACACATAGCTACTGGTACAAACCATCAGCCCCAAGGGTGGACTACTCCCTCCTCATCGTGGTGGCCGTCGGGATGATGAAGATGGCCACCGGTGATTATTCTCCCCCTCTGGCAAGATGCCAGAACGGGGTCCCAATTGGTTTTTGGTGGCTACATAGGCTTGCGGCGGTGGAACTTCCGATCCAGGGTTATTCTGATGGTTTCTCTATTTATAGGAATTTTTGACGTCGGTCTCACGTCCAGATGGACCTCGAGGTGAGCACGATACACCGGGGCGAGCATGGGGGCCCAGGCGCACCCTGGTGGGTTGTGCCCTCCTCGTGGCTCTTCTGGACCTCCCACGAAGCTTCGAGGGTCTCTTTTGTTCCAAAAAATCGTCAAAAAGTTTCAGCTCATTTGGAAAACTTTCATTTCTGCACAAAAAACAACACCACGGTAGTTCTACTGAAAACAGCGTCAGTCCGGGTTAGTTCCATGCAAATCATACCAAAACAATATTAAATTATTGTAAACATGGCATGAATACTTAATAAATTATAGATACGTTGGAGATGTATCACCTACATACTCAGTGGCGCCTGGCAACTTATTCCGATGGATCACCTCTTCTTGTATGTATACAGGGCACTGCTGATGTTACTAAGGAAGAATTTGTTGTCTCCCATGGTCGCACTCTCCGTACCTATCCCGACATCCGTTACAGGGTATTCGGGATGGATACTAGTCTGCTAGCGCCAGCATCTTTCTGAATGATTCCGTATTCATAGTCTTGGAGAAACTCAATCTTCCTTGGACAAAACTATCCACTGATGGTGAAAAGCGATCCAGCTGCTATTGGCACAATGTTACAACCATTTATGAGAAGGAATTGTATCTATACCTTGGACATTGCTATGGTTCCCTACCCTGGCTATCACAATATGTGTCCTGCTATAGGCCGCTTCAGCCTGGATGATGAGTCCTGCATTGGTCTCGAGATTGACGATAGCTGGCCCTTCCCAGAGAATCAGTTATGGTTCAAAGCAAGCGTTTCCAATGTCGAGGATTGGTTGAGCTGAAGTTCATTTCATTGCTTGTTATTTGTTGTGTGATAAAAAAATTAGTATTTACTAGAATGTTTTGTTGGAAATAATCTATAATCCAACATGTATCCTTGTTGTCATTGTGTGTTGATGACTTGTTGTATGTAATGAATGGTACATTTGCATATGCATGTGATAAACTCAATTTACGAATGGTTTTTGAGTCACTTCTTGGAGTGTGAGTACCGTAGTAGTATAGCCGACGTCTGGTTATATGAAGTTGCCACATCACATAGAGCCAACCTAGTAGTAGCATGCTAGTACAATAGTTAGTCCTAGTAGTAGTATACCATCAACTAGAGCATGGTGTTGCACGGAGGCCAAGAAATATGGTGATAGCGTGAGGTGGGCTTGTACACTATGTATGATGTAGGCACAAGGCTTACCATGTTTCCTAATCCTCCGGTCTAAATGTGGAGAAGATTTGGTCGAGTTCTTCCTCCTTCTGCCGACACATGGGACATCCAACATCCAGGTCATGTCATGCAAGAAAATGGAGTGCCAGTTGAAGCCATGTGATGTGCATCTTGGGTTAAACTGTAAATAGAATCTTACTCTTGAGTAACTCCAAAAGCAGCCACCAAAGATCTTTATTGGATTTGTTTTTCATCACCAGCACGTCGAGGTGAAAGATGTGCGGGTTCAGTGGGTCGTCTTGCATTTTCACTGACATGTGGGACCGCATGTGAGCAAACAGACGATGGGCACAATCTGTGCGCTGCTGGCTGGCTGAGAAGAGAGAGAGAGTAGGGTTGAGGACGGACTCTAGGAATTTTCGTGACAATGTGAGTAAAACTAGTGGTGTACCGTACTCCTAGAGAGATAATATGTTTGCTCTACGTAACCAGCACCTCGATATAGTGGGATGGAACGGGCCATAACTAGCATTCACGTCTAGCAGTGCGGCACACGCCACCCACATGAGTCCCATCTGACACCAATTTGCTTGGAGTCCATGCTACAACTATCTCTTCTCCCTCCCGTTTTCTCTAACTCGGCCATCGCACGGTGGGCAAGGTGGGGGTTTCCCGATAGTCGGTTTCCTCAACTGCAGTCCCACTCGTAAGTGAAAATGCAACACAACACGCATTCCCCCTTGAGCGGCGTGCCGGACAAACCGTGTGGGGGTGCGACGCGAACACGACAGGCTTTTCCTTTTGAACTTGTAACTTTTAAAATTTGGTTCTGCTCCATGGCGCGACCGATAGATAGAAATAACGATTTTCCTAGTGTAAGTTTGGTTCTGGCGCTATTCATGCATGGAGTGCGTACGAAAATTATGAAGTTGATGCGAAAGGTAAGATAATTACTAGTACAATATACTACTACATGGAATTGACGGAAAGATAAAGATACATACAGATCCATCAACAACATCCTCACGCCCTAGTGTGTCGGGTCACCAACCGACGTGTGAGGAGCAGCGGTGTTGGCGGTGAGTTCAACGTGCTTCTGAAAATGCTGTCCAAGGTTGCCCCACGGTCCAAGAAGCCAGCGTCCTATCATCCTCCTCTTGCACGTACTAGTCCTTATGGATGATTTGCGTGTAGATGTGGGTTATTATGTCGATGGTGTTTTGTTACGCCAGGCGCTGCGCGGCGAGCGCGACTTCGAGGTGGACACTCTCCGGCGCGACGGCGGGCAGTCGCAGGGCTACCAGTGTGTCGAAGAGGTTGTCACCATAGAGGCCGTGGAGGGTGGCGGGCATCACAGAGCCTGGGCGCGTGGGTTGGAGGCGTATGTCAAGGTCGTCTGCGAGCTTCTTGACGACGGTGAACTTGTCGAGGAAGCCGACGAGGACCTCATCGAACAAGGAGATGAAGTTATCGTCCAAGAGGCCTCTTACCCTGGCGGCCTCAAGCACGACCTGGAGACGTTCCTTAGTGCTCGGACGCAGGCCGGCGTCGTGGACCATCTGGCATAGTCGGTTGATGCTCGCGCTCATCGCCTCCATGGGTCTAGATTCTAGTCAACTGATCTTGCGATTGGAGTGATCACTCTTGCCCTTGGTTAGGGTGCATAGGTGCGTAGGATTTCGTAGATTGGACTGGCGGGGGAGCCTTTGTATGATAAGTGTAGACTGCGCTACATTCACGTGTGTGTTGGCCATCAACTCCTCGGCCCTCTGTCCGTGCCGGTGCAGTATAGTCATCTCACCGAGACCAAGTTGGGGCAAAATGAAAGAACTTTGATGTTTACTGGTTTATTGGTCCCCTTTGCATTTTGCGCCAAGTTTTGACCTTTGATTTAACTAATAAAATGTTACTGCATGTATCCAAAAATAATATCATTAAAACTGTTCAAATACAAATCCAATGATACAATTTTTGGTGACATGCATTATTATTATTTTAGTTAAATCTATGGTCAAAATTTAGCACAAAATACTAAGGGGACCAATAAACCAGGACGGAGGTAGGAGTAGTATTTTGTAATTAATGCCATTGCATAAAGAGAATAGAGCATTGCATGTTGTGCTAAGTAGTCTCAAGTCACTGAATGCATACGCACCCCATGTCTCCTATTGGGTGATTTCTTTTTTCATGGCAAAAACCAGGGAACGAGGTGGGTAATTAATGCACCACGCCTAAAAGTTTTGGCATTCTTTGGTTTTCGTAACGCAACTAATGCACCAGTACGGAGGGAGTACAATAGTAGTCTTTGATTGCATTTTTTTGTTGGTAGCTTACCAAGCTGAACGCTCGGTGAGTACAATGGTAGTCTGATTGATGAGACTTCATATTTGAGCCATCTACCGGAAGGGAGAGTGTATAATATCATCAGGAACTACGTTCAAAACCAAATAAACCAATACTCCATGTATTTATTTATAGAGGGGGTAGTATATTTTTTGTGACATGCATTACTAGATATTGCTAGTCAAATACTAAATCCAGACGGGCGTGGTAGTACTACTAAATCCAGACGGTGGTGCTAGACTAGTAGTAGTACTACCAATGTAGTACTACTACCTCCTTTCCGGTTTACAAGACTTATCTCAAAATTTTCATTTTCCCGTTTTATAAGTCTCATTTCTATTGCTTTCCACCGCACCCTCAGATATTGAGGTACATTAAATCACTACATGCAAGGATTAAAAGAAAAATCACCAATGCATGTAAAGTTCTTAGTTATTTATTGGTCAGTCATGCATGCATTGCAATTAATGTATTGGTAAACACAATTGTTTGAGGAAAACGAACACATTAATTGAGTACTTTTGCAAACTATCAAAATTATTCCACCACTCATCATCTACCTTGGTTGGTGAGATTTTTGAGTTGTGACCTATAAACTGGAAAGGATAGAGTAGTATTGTACTACCCTTTGGTCAAATTACTCCCCACAGTGAAGTGACAAGACCCTGCGCCAGAGATGAAACCTGGGTGTAGGCACCGTGTTTGGCATACCAAAGGCAGCCTCACAGTGTGCAATCACTATCATCATGGCTGTAGAGCTAGCCTACTTACAACTAGTCGTGTTCGACATAATTTCCCGTGCGTTGCCACGAGTATCTCTACTCTTTTCTTATACGAGTAAGATGCCTGTGCATTGCACAGAACACCAAGATTGGGGGTGGACGGCGCCCAGCGGCCATCATGCCAATTGTTCAATGGCCTTCTAGATGTGGTGGGGAAGAGATAAGTCTAATTGTGAGAGACATGGAGTTGTTTGAAATAGGGAACAAGTGCGGGCATCTTTTTGCAAAACTGCAGCGGTTTGCTTTGTATGCGTCCGATCTAGATCCGACGGCTATTGGTGAAAGATGGCAGGCACACCATCATCGCCAACTCAAGGTTTCTATAGGAGTAGTATAGAGAATAGAGAAACTCTTATTGAAAAACTGAGTTGTTGATGATGGTGTGCCTGCCATCCTACAATATAGAATGTCTGATCTATATCTGACGGATAGAAAGCAAACTATAGCAATTTTGCAAAGAGATACGAGTACCCCTCTCCACATTTGCAGATAAGACCTTCCCTCGTTCATCTTCGTCTCCCACAAGATAAACAGCTCGCATAAATGCATCTTAATGGTCCGTGCAACGCATGGTCCTCTTGCTGGTAATAATAAATATTGTACTCGGGTAATGGGTATATCGTTGTCGCACCTATGCACACGAACATTTATCGTAACATACTACCTCGTGATGGATACGCGTACTATTACAAGTTTCAAACTGATATTACAAAGGATAGGAGTAATGTTGCACCTACGAAGACTTTGGGTGGATGCAACATTATCGTACAAACTAAAATCTGCCGCCCTGACAAGTCACTAATGGGCAAATAAATTTTTGAGTCTCTAGCGACTTGATGTTTCAAAAATAAATTCTGCTTCTGTGGAGACTTTGTCATTTAGGATTAGACGCTTGCGGTGATCAGCACGCCATTCATTGTTGCGCCAGAGAACGCCAAACCTCTTTACCTTGAGCACATTTGCCTCCAAAACAAAGAACCTGGCCAATTTAATCTCAGATCTGCTGCCTTGGTAGTCGATCAAATCAATTTTTGTAAGATGGAGATCAAGGCATTCGATGAGATTGTTATAGTGCAGCACATTTTTCACTTTCGGGTCTTTATTTATCTGCAAAAGAAGAGAACATATAAGAGCAGCTGGCTATATAAGATTGCCATGTCATCAAGAGGTACCAATATCATTCGCTCATACGATAGGGTTGACTATAGGGTTGGCTCTAAGGCTAGTGATATTTTTTCACTCTCTCTCTCTCTGTCTCTCTCTTTCTCTTTCCTCTCATTTACCAGGAGCACTTGAAGAGCTTGGGCATTTGTTGCCTTCCACTATGTGGTCCGATGTCTGCTAGAACTACGTCAGTATTTCCCCAAAGAGGAAGGGATATGCAGTATAGAGATGGTAGGTATTTCCCTTAGTGATGAGACCAAGGTTATTGAACCAGTATGAGAACCTCCTAACACCACGTAAAAAGCACCTACACACTAATAACAAATACTCGCAACCTAGTGTGTTAAAATGGTTTTCAATCCCTTTCGGGTACGACACCTCAAGATAGGCAAATAACGTGAGATAAAAGTGGTAGATAGGATAAATATATCGCGGAACAAATAAATTGCAGCAAGATATTTTTGTATTTTTGGTTTAATAGGTCTAAAAATAAAAGCAAAGGAAAATAGATCGCAAAGGCAAATATGATGGAAAGAGACCCCCAGGCCATAGGTTTCACTAGTGGCTTCTCTCGAGAAAAATAGCAAACGATGGGAAAACAATTACTGTTGGGCAATTGATTGAACTTCAAATAATCATGACGATATCCAGGCAATGATCATTATATAGGCATCACGTCCAAGATTAGTAGACCGACTCCTGCCTGCATCTACTATTAGTACTCCACACATCGACCGCTATCCAGCATGCATCTAATGTATTAAGTTAATGGAAAACGGAGTAATGCAATAAGAATGATGACATGATGTAGACAAGATCTATTTATGTAGAAATAGACCCCATCTTGTTATCCTTAATAGCAACGATACATATGTGTCATTTCCCTTTCCGTCACTGGGATCAAGCATCGTAAGATCGAACCCATCACAAAGCACCTCTTCTCATTGCAAGATAAATAGATCAAGTTGGCCAAACAAAACCCAAATATCGGAGAAGAAATACGAGGCTATAATCAATCATGCATATAAGAGATCAAAGAAGACTCAAATAACTTTCATGGATAAAAACATAGATCTGATCATAAACTCAAAGTTCATCGGATCCCGACAAACACACCGCAAAAAGACTTACATCATATGGATCTCCAAGAGACCATTGTATTGATAATCAAGAGAGAGAGTGAAAGAACATGCGGTGCCCCCATGTTTGGTTTTGGTAATTGATGACAATCTTTATGGACTAATGGTTGTCTTGAGTTATATTTGAAGGATCTGTCCATAGGCTTTTCTTGAATTCCATGTGTTGGTTTCAAGGAGTTTAGGAGTTGACCAAGGTGCTATTAAGGAATTATCCAAAGATTGGTCATGTGAGTGTTGAGCTTATTACAAGCATGTCTTGAAGAATAAGATTGTGTGATCATTCATGTCCACCTTCAAGACATCATCCAAATGAAGAGAGTTGGAAAGATTCAACACACAAAGCGCACAAGATGTACCGAGGGATCAAGTGATCCCATGGTATGGTAAGCATTGTCCATTACGCTTTGTGTGCTAACCCATGGTCTTCATGAGAGTTCTTTGTGGGGTTAGGTTGCGGTGTGCAAGTTCAAGTGATGCATCACGAAGAGATCAAGTGCTTGAAGCTTGCCGTCCATTGTGGTGACAATGGACTTGTGAAGATGAGCGGAAGAGAGGGTCACCCATAGTAGAGTATGGGGGAGCAATCAACTAGTCTTCATCCCGCCAACGCAATCAAGAAAGGTGGTCCAACTTGAGGGAGTCAAGATCGTCATCATCTAGCTCAAGTGGACCATGTGCAAGGCAAAGGTTTGCCCTTGATAGGTTTTCTATTTTACCGGTCTCATGGTAGTTGTGGAAGACCGGGTTATAGGATCGTTTGCCGTACTATCAAGGGGGGCTCTCGATGAGTTGCTTGATCATATCGTTCGTAGAGAGCTCAAACCATTGCATCCTTGCATCATCTTTATTGGTTCTTGTTTGGTTCTTCTCCTTGTGAGATTTGGAGCTTTTGATCATGTTCATGACAAGCTCGAGTTCATCGAAAACGGAGTTCACATGCATCTTCTATGATGTTTTCGATGTTGGAAGGTATGCCGGTTCTTCTCTGTTGGAGGTGTCACTCCTTTGTTCTTCGCTGTTTTGATGCTACTCGTTGTCTTGTTTCAAACAAGCTTGAGTTTGCTCAATTCGGAGCTCATTTGCAGAAGTTATGGCAGTTCTGGTTTCCTTGGAGTATTCTTTGTTTTCGCGGTAGTGGCTTAAGGCTGGCGCCAGCGGTAGTACCGCGGTCCACAGCGGTAGTACCGCCGAAGCACTCAAGCGGTAGTACCGCTCCCAGAGCGGTAGTACCGCTCCCAGAGCGGTAGTACCGCTTGTGGTCTTCGGCCGTAGTACCGCAGTGGTTCCGGGCTACTACCGCCTCGATTCGAGACCGTTGTTTTTCGTGTCGGGTTTTACGGTACTAAGTGTGGTAGTAGTGGCGGTAGTACCGCTCCAAGCGGTAGTACCGCGCCTACTCCCATGGTAGTACCGCTCTGGGGCCAGGGCCTTGACCTCCTCATAAGCGCGGCAGTACCGCTGGGTGAGAGCGGTAGTACCGCCCTCAGCGGTAGTACCGCCCTGCCCAAGCGGTAGTACCGCTCTGTGCGTGGCTGTTCAGTGGGGTAACGGTTGGATTGGTTCCCCCACTACTTAAAGGGGTCTTCTTCCCCAATGAATCTTATCCTTTGAGCTCGTGTTCTTCCCCCATTGTTGACCTTCTCCGAGCTTGCTAACTCTCAATCCCTCCATGGATTCTTGCTAGTTTTTGAGGGAAAAGAGAGAGGAGATCTAGATCCACATTTCCACCAATCACTTTCTCCTCTATGTGAGGGGAACCCCTTAGATCTAGATCTTGGAGTTCTTGGTGTCCTCCTTCTTGTTCTTCCTCTCATTTTCCTCCCTAGCATTAGTTGCTTTGGTGGGATTTGGGAGAGAAGGACTTGGGCACTCCCTGTGCCCTTGCCATTGCATTTGGTGCATCAGTTTGAGTTCTCCACGTGATACGTGGAAGTTACAAGTTGAGAAGCTTATTACTCTTGGGTGCTTAGTGCCCTTGAGCTTGTTCCTCTTGGGTGCTTGGGCGCCCTAGACGGTTGGTGGTGTTCGGAGCTCAATCATTGTGGTGTAAAGCTCCAGGCAAGCGTCGGGGTCTCCAATTAGGTTGTGGAGATCGCCCGAGCAATTTGACGGGTACCGGTGACCGCCCCCAAGGGTTGCCAAAGTGTACGGGTCCGGTGACCGCCCCCAAGGGTCGCCATTTGTACGGGTTCGGTGACCGCCCTCAAGGGTCCCTTAGTGGAATCACGGCATCTTGCATTGTGTGAGGGCGTGAGGAGATTACGGTGGCCCTAGTGGCTTCTTGGGGAGCATTGTGCCTCCACACCGCTCCAAACGGAGATTAGCATTCGCAAGGGTGTGAACTTCAGGATACATCATCGTCTCTGCGTGCCTTGGTTATCTCTTACCTGAGCCCCTTTACTTATGCACTTTACTTTGTGATAGCCATATTGTTCTTTGTCGTATATCTTGCTATCACATAGTTGCTTATCTTGCTTAGCATAAGTTGTTGGTGCACATAGGTGAGCCTAGTTGTTGTAGGTTTTGTGCTTGACAAATTAACTGCTAGGTTTATTCTGCATTTGTTCAAGCCTAAACCATAATTATTTTAAAGCGCCTATTCAGCCCCCCCCTCTAGGCGACATCCTCGATCTTTCAGAGAGGAAGCCATCTAGCTACTAACTACGGACCGTAGGTCTACAAAGAACTACTCACGCATCATCGGAGAGGCACCAATGGACTTGATGCACCCCTCTGAGATGGTGTCCAGATTGGATCTAGTGTTTCTGGACTCTGCGACGGTTGGAATTGATTTTCATTGACTCCCCTAGGGTTTCTGGAATATTGGGGTATTTATAGAGCAAAGAGGCGGTGCGAGAGGCCAACGAGGAGGGCACAACCCACCGGGGCGCGCCTGGGCCCCCAAACGCGCCCTTGTGGGTTGTGCTCCCCTCAGGTGTGTTCCTAGTCCACTGGATGTCTTTTGGCCCAAAAAAATCAACAAAAAGTTTCGCTATGTTTGGACTCCATTTGGTATTGATTTCCTGCGATGTAAAAAAACATGCACAAAACAACAACTAGCACAGGGCACTATGTCAATAGGTTAGTACCAAGAAATGATATAACATGACTAAAATGATTGTAAAACATCCAAGAATGATAATATAACAGCATGGAACAATCAAAAATTATAGATACGTTGGAGACGTATCAGCATCTCCGAGCTTAATTCCTACTCGTCCTCGAGTAGGTAAATGATAAAAACAGAATTTTTGATGTGGAATGTTGCCTAACATGTTCATCACATAATCTTTTCTTTATAGCATGGACATTTGGACTTTTATATGGTTCAAATCAATAGTCTAGTTTTGACATGAAGACTTTAATACTCAAGCATACCAACAAGCAACCATGTCTTTCAAAATATCAACACTAAAGCAAGTTATCCCTAGTCCATTATGCTCAACCATTGATCCATTCATGAAACACACTCGAATATTAGCTACACCCAATGCTCAAATACGATCATAGTGCCCCTTAGTTGGTGCTTTATAAGAGAAGATGGAGACTCAAATTTAAAATAAAAATTGCATAAGTAAAAGAAAGGCCCTTCGCGGAGGGAAGTAGGGATTTGTAGAGGTGCCAGAGCTGATAGCTTAAATTGAGAGATAAAAACATTTTGGGAGGCATACTTTTCCCACCAATGAAAACGACTTAGAGCTCCCAACACTTTCCATGCTAGATACACCATAGGCGGTTCCCAAACAGAAAATAAAGTTTATTCCTTTTTCCACCATTACTTTCACTTTCCATGGCTAACTGTATCCACAGGTGCCCTCCATACCAACACTTTCCAAGGAATTTATTATTGGACAACATAAAGTAAATTCATTTTTTCATTTCAGGACTGGGCATCCCTAATACCTTTGACGTACTCTTGTGCAATGACAAGTGAATCAACACTCATCGTGAGAATAACACATCTAGCATGGAAAATATTGGCCACCCCTCACCGCCTCGCGAGCGGTAGAGCTCACAAAAGATAAATTTATTTTGAAAATTAGAGATGGCACATGAAAATTTGCTTAGAACGGCATGGAAATACCGCATATAGGTAGATTAGATATAGTGGACTCATATGGCAAAACTGGTTCAAAGGGTTTTGGATGCACAAGTAGTGATCATACTTAGTGCAAAATGAAGGCTAGCAAAAAGATTGAGAAGCGACCAACCAAAAAGCAAAAAATCTCATACCCAAGCATGAAGCATAAGTAACACCGAATAATGCACCACAAGTAGGATATAAATTTCACTTCATAATTATTGACTTTCGTGCTTGCATAGGGAATCACAAACCTTAACATCAATATTCTTACTAAAGCACAATTACTCATCAACATGACACACATATCATATCGTCATATCTCAAAAGCATTACTAAGAATCAAGTTTATTTTTCCAATGATCTTTATGAAAGTTCTTATTATATCCTCCTTGGGTATCTATCCCTTTGGGACTATTTTCATATGTTGCTTTTGATAAGCTCAAACAAATTTAAGTGAAGAACATGAGCATAATATTTCTTTCTCTCAAAATAATCTAAGTGAAGCAAGAGAGAATTTCTTCAATTTTTTACTAAATCCCAAATAAATCTAAGTGAAGCATGAGATAATTTCTTCAAAAATAACAAAGCACACCGTGCTCAAAAAGATATAAGTGAAGTACTGGAGCAAATTCATGGCTCTAAAATTTTAAGTGAAGCATAGGAGCAATCATAGCATAATTTTTGGCACTCTCAAAAAGGTGTGTTCAGCAAGGATTCAAGACTTAAAACACAAATCAAAACAAGCAAAGACTCGTATCATACAAGACGCTCCAAGCAAAACTCATAATATGTGACGAATAAAAATATAGTTCCAAGTAAAATACTGATGGTTGTTAGAAGAAAGCGGGGATGCCACTCGGGGCATCCCCAAGCTTAGTTGGTTGCTACTTCTTTGAATATTATCTTGGGGTGCCTCGGGCATCCCCAAGCTTAGCTTGTTGCTAATCCTTATTCCTTCATCCATCGTAAGATCACCCAAAACTTGAAAAGTTCAATCACACAAAACTCAACAAAACCTTCGTGAGATCTGTTGGTATAAGAAAGCAAACCACTATTATAAGTACTGTTGCAAACCTATTCGTATTTTATTTTGCATTATATCTACTGTATTCCAACTTTTCTATGGCAAAATCTCATCAAACAAAACCATAGAATCATCAAAACAAGCACACAACGCAAAGAAAATAAAATCTGTCAAAAAACAGAACAGTCTGTAGCAATCTGACTACTTCCAATACTTCTGTAACTCCAAAAATTCTAAAAAATTAGGACAATGTGAATACTTAGTTTATTAACCTTCTGCAAAAAGAATCAACTTAAAATAACTCTTCTTTTTAAAACGAAAAATAATTTCGTGAGCGCAAAAGTTTATATTTTTCAGCAAGATCAAATCAACTTTCACCCAAATCATCCCAAAGGCTTTGCTTGGCACAAACACTAATTTAAACCACAAAAACACATCTAACCAAAGGTATAATTGTGCAATTACACAAGAAAAGAAAAGAAAAAGCAAAAAATTATTTTATTCGTTGGGTTGCCTCCCAACAAGCTCTTCCTTTATAGCCATTAAGATAGGCATGAGATTTCAATGATGCTCAAATGAAAGACAAGAATTGAAGCACAAAGAGAGAATCATAAAACATGTGACAAACACATTTAGGTCTAACATACTTCATATGTATAGGCATTTTGTAGGCAACCAAATTATCAAGACAAGAAACATCTAGCATATGCAAGGTAGAAGAAAAAGACAATAGCAATCTCAACATGACGAGAGATAAATTAGTAGAATGAAAATTTATACAACCATATTTTCCTATCTCAAAATAATTACATGTAGGGTCATACTCAAAATCAACAATATAGCTATCACATAACATATTCTCTACATGACCCACATGCATGCAAAGTTGACACTCTTCCAAAATAGTGGCACTACTGCATGATGTTGCTAACACGACACTACAATCAGAGACCATTCGACGAAACTATGTGCGATGCAATAATAGCAAATGATGTTGTAAAAAAAAGTCAAAAAAGGTGCAAAACATTTGCGATGACGGATGCATCAAATACGGTTCAGATTTTTGTTGCGTGTGCGATTTAGGGCATATGGTTTAGTTCAATTAATTGTTTGCGATGATGAGGAACAAAAGAAACGGGCTGCCAGATGCAGGTGTGTGTGATGTAGAGCATACGGTTCACTCGGATGAACTGTTTGTGATGAGGCGGAACAAGAGAAACGGGCAGCCAGATGAAGGTGTGTGCGATATACGGCATGCAGTTCACTCGGATGAACTATTTGCGTTGAGCTAAGAGAATAGAAACGGTTTAACTTAACAAGATGTGTGTGATAGGCGGCAAACAGTCTATAATCATAAATGTGTGGGAAGACCGATAACAACACAGAAGATTCCTGTCAACAAGCCATGTGTGTTGTGAGCAAACGATTGCTGGTATACAATTGTTAGTGATTGATGAAATCACCACCGACGGGTTCCCTTGTTTAGTCCGTGTGTGATGTGATTTGCTCTGTCTACAGAGCATCAACATATATACTTAAAAAGATAGCATTGCATAACCAAATTTAGCATACAGTTACACAAGTGACTACACACATAACATTTTCACACAACAAAGTAAGCAATTACATGCATACTAAACTAGGAGAAATGAGGATCTAATCATCTACTTCTTGTTGCGACAACGCTTGCCATTGCTCTACTTCCGGCTGGATCCCTGGCTGTTTTGGGGAAGGAGGCACTTCCTCATGTCAATGATCCGCCTGTACATGTCGTAGCACGTGTACGCCTCCTTGGCCGCGTACACGACATGAGCTTTGTCGAGTTTCTCCATCTAGGCCGAGTGCCAGGCACGCTTTCCCTTGTTGCAGGAATCCTTCATGTGTCTCTCCTCCACATAGGCAAAATTGCCATGTAAGCAGGCTATAAGCCCACTATTGTAGTACTTGCTCTTAGCGGCATGGCGGACCAACCGTGTGGGGTGCGAAGTGGCTTCCCTCATGTGGGTGATGGAGGTCATCCCGCACGGGCGCTAGGTCTTAGAGGACGACCTTGTCGTTAGTGTGTGACCTCTCTATGGCGACCGTTCGCTCCCCACTAGCCTCTTCATGTACCATGGCAACCATCCACCGCCTCTTCGCCTTTCCTTCTTGATTTGGAACTGCTGTCGCACGCTCTTCCTCCCTCCATTTGCCTTTGCCCTTCCTTCTGCCATTGTTCGATCATCTTCTCCATGGAGGGAATAGGCCAGAAATGACCCCATTATTCTTGCCCCGATCTGAAAGATGATGTGGTGGAGGAACTCATTGATCGGTGTGACATCATCACCTCAGCTAGCATGGCAGGTTCGTTCAAGTCCATTCTTGGCTCAACAAATAACATCATTGCAACGAACCCAAGGGTTCAGGAGCGGTTTGATCTCCCCTATCTTATTTTCCATCACGCTGGTCGCCGGCGTGGGGACGACGGAAGCCTCGTCTTGTGCAAGTTGATGTTGCTTGATAATGATACGTGTGATGTTAAGATTCCATCGCTTGAGGGTAAGGCTTGGGCAGGCGCAAATGGAGATTGGGTTGTTTATATTGGGTATAACTGCGAGTGGGAACTTGTGAATGTGTACACTCGTCGCCGGGTTCCACTTCCAAAAATCACAGACTGCCCTGAGGTTGAGCACGCAGGTGATCTACGTACGTTCAAATACGATCATGGTGAATGTTGTCTATGGAAGATAGCAATTTGTCGAGTTCCCAACCGCTCTTGGGATTACAATAACTATGAAGTTGTTGCTATCTTCGACAAGCTTGTTGCCGTCCTTACTTCCACGCCTCGATGGATATTGCTCAAAAATCAATTTATGTACACAGATGAGTACTGTGATGCAATTCAATACGAGGGTCTTGTGTTTGCTGCCACCACTCGTGGCACTATTTTTGCATGGAATCCTTATGGTTTCGATACGTTTGTCTTCCACCACAATTATAATTGTTTCATCCACATGCATGCGGGTTAGCTAGTTTCCCTTTACTAATTAACCTTCTTGTGTTTCCAAGGTCCTGTGAACATTCCACCACCTATACTTGAAAATTTTTATAACCAAGGGGGAGATGTCAATGGTGATGATCACGAGCATGATGACGAGGAGGACCTATATACTCAGTGGCGCCTGACAACTTATTCTGATGCATCACCTCTTCTTGTATGTATACATGACACTGTTGATGTTACTAACGAAGCAGGTGTTGTCTCCCATGGTCGCACTCTCCGGACCTATTCCAACATCCATTGCAGGGTATTCGGGATGAATACTTGTGTCCTAGCGCCAACACCTTCTCCCTGGTTCAGTATTGATAGTCTTGGAGAAAACTCGCTCTTCCTTGGACAAAACTATCCAACAATGGTGAAAGGCGATCCAGCTGTTGTTGGCACAACGTTACTACCGTTTATGAGAAGCAACTGTATCTATACCTCGGACATTGCTATGGTTCCCTACCATGGCTATCACAATATGCGTCCTGATATAGGCCGCTTCAGCCTGGATGATCAGTCCTGGGTTGGTCTCGAGATTGACAATAGTTGGCCCTTGCGAGAGAATAAGTTATGGTTCAAAGCAAGCGTTTCCAACGCTGAGGATTGGTTGAGCTGAAGTTTATTTCATCGCTTTGTTATTTGTTGTGTGAGAAATACTTTAGTATTTACTAGAATGTTTTGTTGGAAATAATCTATAATCCAACATGTATCCTCGTTGTCGTTGGGTGTTGATGACTTGTTGTATATAATCCAACGTGTAGTGTTTTTCTTTTGGATAATTAATGTTGCCGCTTTATTGCTTAACCGAAGCATGTCACGTATCCTTTGTTGGTCTAATGCTCACGGTTCAAATAAATTATCCATTTGGGATATTGGTTCCCAATTATTAATAATCTCCCATTTGTAATTAGATAAAGATTACATCAAAACTGGTCTCAAATTTGACCAAAAAAAGTACAATGCAAGTTTGTATTGGTGTCCATATGACAACACGATAAGTTTCATGGACTTCAAATAAGTTTTGGATGTACTAGAATTTAATATCAAGATTCTCATTGTTAAAAATTTGTCGCACGGGGAGTAAACATGCACCCAGTGAGACACATGTGTTTTTGCAATCCATTTAGGTGCACTGTCACGCGCGCATGTAGCTCGAATTTGATTTTTGCACATTATACCCATAGAAAATCAATCAATTAAAGCACTAAAACGTCTTAATGATCTCTGATTTTTTTCAAAATTAAAACGTCCCTCCTTTGGTAATATATATATATATATATGTTCACCGCAGGATAATAATTTAACATGCATCATACTTGCGGTGGATTCGCGGTGTGTGTGTGTGTGGGTGTGTGCGTCTCGGGGTGGCGGGTGCCTCGCAGTACACTACGAGTTGTGAGCCACCATGTGGGTTGGCCATTTTATTACACAGGCCGGTGCCATATCAGAGTCGTGAATTTGTAATTTCAAACATTACATAGGTCTTTCAAACATACATGTTTTGGCCACATGCAGTCGACGGTTGTCCTACACGACACTCGATACTCACGTGTGACGCTCACTGTGGGCCTGTGAGGTCATCGTCCATCACTTTGACGAACAGCCTGTAATGAGGTTAATTTAAAAAGCAGGTATCTCATTGTTTGCGGCTGAGTGACGGTGGCAGGGTGTTTGACATTCATTCCATTTCTTGCATCGGACCTAAGCATGCAACAAAAGGACATGGATTTGAATTTTCAACCTATTTGTATGCATTAGAGCATGTGCATGTAGTTCAAATTTGAATTATGCACATAAATGCATTAAAAACTCAATTAATGTATAAAAATGTCCGAACGAACCCCGAAAAATTCCAAACTTTAACATAACACTCTTGTTGTTCTATGTCGAAACTACAGAAACAAAATTGAAAGCAATAACAGGCAACAGATATCGTTTCATCCTCAAAGGTGGCACGTTCCCTACCGAAACCATGAGGCTCTTGTTTGTGAGAAGCTCTGGTTTGTGAGAAGCTTAGACCCAAACCTGCCCCAAATGGGACAAAAAAATTACCACAGCATGTTGATGCCGCTCCATGGTAGCATGCCAAGTTTCATGAATTTCAGAAGACTTTTGGATTTACTAGAATTTAAAAAACATGTATCTCAATGTTTGCAGCCGAGTGATGGTGGCAGGTTGTTTGACATTCATTCCCATTTCTTGCATGGGACCTAAGCATGCAACCAAGGACACGGATTTGAATTTTCAACCAATTATTATGCATTAGAGCATGTGAAAGTGCAACTATCCCTGGGTGGTTTTGGTAATTCCTAACAACAGATAGCTCATTGAGCTAATGCTACTTCAAGATAAATATTTCAAGAAAGCTCAATGATTGGCATGGCATGGATGAGGAAAGTGGATCCCTCAAAATGCTAAGGGCAAAAGGATTGGCTCAAGCTCAAATCACAAGACTCTACATTTTCTATGTTAGTGATCCAAGATCACATTGAGTCTATAGGAAAAGCCAATACTATCAAGAGGGGATGAGGTGTTGCTTAATGGCTTTCTTGCTCAAAATGCTTAATGATATTCTCCAAAGCCCTCAACTACTTTCTCATATCAACATATGTCCTAAACAAAAAGTCAAACTCGGCCCCACCGATTCTTTCTATCCGGCGCCACCGAGTTCAGATGTCATAGCCACTGCCACAAACCCTAGGCAAATCGGTCTCACCGACTGGGATCTCGGTCTCACCGAGATGGTATTGTAATCTCTTTGTTTCCCTTTGTAACGTTTCGGTCAAACCGAGATGAGCGATCGGTCCCACCGAGATTGCAATGCAAACTCTCTGTTTCCCTTTCGTAACGTTTCGGTCCAACCGAGATGAGCGAATCGGTCCCACCGAGTTTGCCTGACCAACTCTCTCGTTAGCTTATTACCAAAATCGGTCCCATCGAGTTTGTGTACTCGGTCTCACCGAGATTACATTATGCCCTAACCCTGACCATAACGGTCCTACCGAGTTGCATGTCGGTCCCACCGAAAATCCTAACGGTCACATTATTTGCTAAATCGGTCCAACCGAGTTTCACGATTCGGTCCCACCGAGATTGGTAAGTTGTGTGTAACGGTTAGATTTTGTGTGGAGGCTATATATACCCCTCCACCCACTCTTCATTCATGGAGAGAGCCATCAGAACATGCCTACACTTCCAACAAACATTTTCTGAGAGAGAACCACCTACACTTGTGTTGAGGTCAAGATATTCCATTCCTACCATATGAATCTTGATCCCTAGCCTTCCCCAAGTTGCTTTCCACTGAAATCTTCTTTCCACCAAATCCAAATCCTGTGAGAGAGAGTTGAGTGTTGGGGAGACTATCATTTGAAGCACAAGAGCAAGGAGTTCATCATCAACACACCATTTGTTACTTCTTGGAGAGTGGTGTCTCCTAGATTGGCTAGGTGTCACTTGGGAGCCTCCGACAAGATTGTGGAGTTGAACCAAGGAGTTTGTAAGGGCAAGGAGATCGCCTACTTCGTGAAGATCTACCCTAGTGAGGCAAGTCCTTCATGGGCGACGGCCATGGTGGGATACACAAGGTTGCTTCTTCATGGACCCTTCGTGGGTGGAGCCCTCCGTGGACTCGAGCAGTCGTTACCCTTCGTGGGTTGAAGTCTCCATCAATGTGGACGTACGATAGCACCACCTATCGGAACCACGACAAAAACATCCGTGTCTCCAATTGCGTTTGCCTTCTCAAACTCCTCCCCTTTACCTTCATATGCAATTGTTTTACATTCCGCTGCTATACTCTTAGAATTGCATGTGTAGGTTGATTGCTTGACTTGTGCTAAGTTGCTAAAATCTGCCAAGAACTAAAATTGGGAAAAGGCTAGATTTTTATTTGGTCAAGTAGTCTAATCACCCCCCTCTAGACATACTTTCGATCGTACAAGTGGTATGAGAGCCTTGGCCTCCATTTGATTTGATTTCCATACATTTTGGTAGTCATAGCCTTGGTCTCACAACCTAGGAGAGTATGACGTCTAGCGAGGGAAATTACCACCGAAGAGGTCCTTTCTTTGATGGTACTAATTTTGCTAGTTGGAAGCATAAGATGAAAATGCATATTCTTGGACATAACCCCACAGTTTGGGCTATTGTGTGTATTGGCTTGCAAGGTGAATTCTTTGATGGGAGAGAACCGAACCATGAAGCTATGGTGGAAGAGTCGAAGATGTTGCAATACAATGCTCAAGCTTGTGATATCCTCTTCAACGGATTGTTCCCCGAAGAATTCAACAAAATCAGCCGTCTTGAGAATGCAAAGGAAATTTGGGATACTTTGATTGATATGCACGAAGGTACCGACTCTGTCAAGGAATCCAAATTGGATGTGCTTCAAAGTCAGCTTGACAAGTTCAAAATGAAGGATGGTGAAGGTGTCACTGAAATGTACTCTAGGCTTGCTCTTATCACAAATGAGATTGCCGGCTTAGGAAGTGAAGAGATGACCGAAAAATTCATCATCAAGAAGATCTTAGGAGCTTTGGATGGAAAATATGATATCGTGTGCACATTAATCCAAATGATGCCCAATTACAAAGATCTCAAGCCAACGGAAGTCATTGGAAGAATTGTTGCTCATGAGATGTCACTCAAGGATAAGGAGGAGCTCCACAACAAGTCAAGTGGTGCTTAAAAAGCCTCATGTGAAGATCCCACATCATCAAGTGAGAAACAAACCTTCAATGAAGAATTGAGCCTAATGGTGAAGAACTTCAACAAGTTCTACAAGAGTAGAATCAAGGAAAGAAGTTCCAAGTCAAGGTCCTACAATGACAAAAGATCTTCTAGTCATGAGCGTAATTGCTACAATTGTGGAAGACCCGGACACTATACCAATGAGTGTACGGCACCCTACAAAAGAAGATAAGATTCTCCAAAAAGAAGAAGTAGAAGAGAAGAATCACCATCAAGAGAAAGAAGGAGTAGAGATGATCGTTATGAACGAAGAACATCCCGGAGAAGCAAGAATTCGGAAAGGAAGGACAAGTCATCAAGGAGCTACACAAAACGAAGACATCAAGCTCATGTTGGTGAATGGGTATCCAGCTCCGACTTCGACAATCACTCCGAGAGAAGCTATCACTCCGACTCCGAATATACTCAAGATGAAGGTGTTGTCGGTCTAGCACTTGTGTCAACCAACTCCTATGACATATTTGATTCACCAAATGAAGGACTTGGAAGATGCTTCATGGCTAAAGGCCCAAAGTTATCACACCCCAAGTATGTTGATTTCAATAGTGATGAAGATGACTTGTTAGGTGATGATGACTTACTTGTTGACAACTCTAGTGATGAATACTATGATGAAACGTTAATTAATCATGCTAATCAAGATAAAACGAATGACAATGATAATGAGAAGATTGAGCTCCTAACTAAAGAACTAAACACTCTTAAGTTAGCTGATGAAACTATCTTAGGAGATCATCGAGAACTTTTAAGGACTCATGAGAAGTTATGCTTTGAAAAGCTCAACCTTGAGCAAGAGCATGAGTTCTTAAAGGCAATCAATGATGATCTTCACAAGAAAAGTTCTTCTTACATTGCCAATCGTTTACTCTTATCTACTTACATGCCTCAAGTCAAGTCTAGTAACAAGAACAAGAAGGATTCTTCCTCTAGTAGTACCAATAATCATGCTAAATCCAATGTTGTTGCTTCTAGTAGTTCTCTTGATTCCACTAATGATTCTCTTAGCCAAGTTACACTTGAGCAATAAAATAGCCTATTGAAGGGAATTATAGAGAAAGGTGTTTACAAGAGCCTTGCCGGGAGTAAGCAATTCGAGGAAATTGTACGCAAACAAGGAAGGCACCGGAAGACCAAGGTGTTGGTTTTGAACGAAAGTTCAATGCCAATGGAGTTGAGTGGGAAGAAGATCAATACCCCAAGACGAAGTTTGTTCCTCAACAAGAGAATTATGATCCTACTTCTTTCAAAGGGACACAAGTTCAAGATGATCTTCCACCACAAGACCACAAGCAAAAAGGCAAGGACAAGATTCAAGAAGAGATTGATGCATTCGAAGAAGTTCCTAAGGCCTTGGTCAAGTGGGTTCCCAAGACTACATCAAGTTCTACTTCATCGAGTACAACTACAACTCCAAGGATTCCCATCAAGATGATGTGGATCCCAAAGAAGAAGAACTAGAGAGTTCTTGAGGATGACTCCGCCAACATATTTCACTCTTATCATTTTGGCAAGGACAAGTGCAATCAACTTCCACATCTTGCACTAGTTCAAGGAGTCACAAACCCTCTTGTTGGTAAGACAAGGGACAAGGTAACCTAATGCTTTCATGGACATCATATTGTGTGTGCATCACTCTATGTCTATGGATATCCTTGTTTGTTCCTTGTGGGACTAACCCGTGTAGGTATTGAAAATGCAAATCACTCCGAAGGATTGCTCCAAATGATCTACATCAACATTGAGCATCCACATCTTCAACACCTACATGAAGTCATCATCGACAAAACCCAAGGTTAGTTCATCCCTTTTAGGGGGGATCACACATCTAGGGGGAGCTTTACTCAAAGAATTGAGCCAAAGCAACTCTAATGGTGTGAACACAACAATGCTTTATTTAAAAGTGGTAACCCCACTTGCGCTTAAACGATGAGTATGACCTATGATCAAATGTTCTCATTTGACTCCTAAGTCAATATACTCATATATAGATGACCTAGTCATCGCCAATTGCTTTATAGATGCTAGAAGTGGTTGTGCATGCTTTGCCACATATTTCATTTGCCATTTTATTGTGTGAGCATGTTGGTTGCATAATTTACTCATTCGAGGGCATCCACTTGTAGCTTTGATTGTTTGGTTTCTTTTCTTTTGCCAAGTGGATGGACAAGAATGCCTAAGAACCTTCTCTAGCTATCTATGCTTTTATTGCCTCAAACTCTATTCATGCTATATCACAAGGTTTGATCAAGTCAGATTCGAACCACTTTGTGTGAGGAGCACTCGAAGTCCCCAATTCGTCATAGACTTAAACTTCCAAAACCTCTTTGTGTGTTTCGGTCTGACCGACTCAACCATTTCGGTCATACCGAGATCACTAAGTTGATCTAGGTTTTCAATCTCGGTGCAACCGATTTGAACTTTTTGGTCACACCAAGTTGCAGTAACTGCTTGCAGTTATGCATCTCGGTGCAACCGAGTTGTTCCACTCAGTCACACCGACAAGGTCAGGCTATATATACCCCCGGGCCAAAATTTGGAAACTTTTCTGAAACCCTTCGCCCGCGCACAGCCTTCTCTGCCTCTTTGGGTCTCCGGATCGTCCTCCTCGTCGCCATCGACCTCCCGCCGCTGGTCTCCGCCGCCGTCAACGGGATTCTGCTCCGTCGTTGTCGCCGTAGCAAATCTATCGCCGCATTAGGGTATGGATTTGAACTTTGTGCAATTCCTTACTCCGATTCCTAGCACATTGCATTGCCATGAATCTTGCCACGTTTGAAATCACTCTATCCAGCGAAATCACTCTGTAGATTAGTTTTGGATTGAAAATTTAGGGTTAGGTTTCCGCCGAATTCATCTCGGACCGACCGAGTTGTAGAAATTGGTCTCACCGATTTGACTCATACCATTGCACTTGTGATTCTCGATCTGACCGAGAATTGCAAATTGGTGTGACCAAGTTCAATTCTTTGTGAAACCCTAGCAGTCTTGGTGCCACCAAACTGTAACTCGGTCTGACCGAGTTCACTAGTTTAGGTTCCAAAAGCTGCTTCGGTATCACCGAGTTTACAAATCGGTAGCTCCGAAATGCTTTCTGTGGAAAACTAAAACTAAGTTTTTTACTCAATATTTTGCAAAAACCTCTGTGCTTTGTGATGCTCATCTACTCTACCTCATCTACATCTATTCACAGGGTCTGCTGTCAGAGTTTGCATCATGTCAGATCAGAGTGACAGTCAGAACAAGTCTGAGGAGCAAGTTCACATGAGTGAGGGCACTAGTCCCTCTAGCGGTTATGATGAGGTTAGTAGGAGCACACCCAGCAATTTTCCCAAGGCAGCCACCAGGGCCAGAAAGAAGAAGACCTCAGATTCTGAAGATGAGGACTATGTGGCCGTTGAGGATGAGGCCACTTCCAAGAAGAAGGTGCTGAAGAAGGAATATATTTTTTTGAATGGTCTGAAGAAGGAATATGGCACAACTGCATCCACGAAGCCAGGAATACAAAAGAAGGCACCTGCCAGGAGAATTCCCACTTCCAAACCTAGGAAGGTTGCCACTGGTGAAACCATGAAGTTCACCATTGAGTATGCTGGTGAAGCTACTGGCCAAGATAAGAAGAAGAAGAGAGTCAGAACTACTACTGCCAAAGTACTTGGCAAGCCCTCTATGAGGAGAGACTCTAAAGAAGAAGAGGAAGAGGTTGCTGCACCAACACCTAAAGCTCAGAAGCTGATGGGAGATGCTATAAAATCAGGGGTTGGTCCATCTAAGCCCAAAGATGCTCCAAAGTCTGCTGCTCCTAAACCCAAGTCTGCACCCAAGAGGAACACCAGGAGTATTCCAGCTGCAGAGAAGAACAAGGCCCCAGTGGCTGAAGCTGCTGAAGAAGAAGATGAAGATTCACTTGTCTTGAGAAAGTTGAAGCCCAAGATCCCTGATCATAATGATGCTTATCCAGTTGCAGAGGATATGAAGCTCAGGAAAGATGCAGGTCTGAGACAGTGGAGACAGACTGACCCCTATGCTGTCAGGAGAAGAACTGTTGTGGACTACAGGTTCCACACTAAGGAACAACAAGATTTCTATGAGACAATGTTGTTCGACAAGAAGCCCATAGTATGTGACATGAGATGGGTTGACTGGGATTATATCAAGAAGAATGAAGAGCACTATCCAGGAGTTTATGACAGTTTCAAGTCTTGTGGAGTAGATGACTTTGTTGGTCAGAAGCTCACCAAGTGGAATGATGAGCTCATCATGCAGTTTTACTCCACAGCTCATTTCTACCCAGATGGGAAGATAGTCTGGATGTCTAAGGGTACTAGGTACCAATCAACAGTTGAAGAATGGTCTGAATTGATAAATGCTCCAAAAGAGAATGAGGATGACTTGGATGTCTATGCCAAGAAGAAGAAAGACCACAACTCCATGGCACACATGTACAGAGAGATCCCAGATGTTGCACTAGAGACACACAAGTTTGGATCTGTACATTACCTGCTGTCAGGATTGCCTACTATCAACTGGATCTTAAGGCATACTTTGCTGCCCAAGTCAGGTGATCACAAGATGATTAGAGGCCATGCAATTAACTTGCTGCATATATTTGATGTGCCTCAGAAATTCAACGTCATGAGCCTGATTGTGGAAACAATTAAAAGGACTGCTACTGATCATAAGAGGAGCTGTGGGTATGCCCCACACATTCAGGAGCTTATAAACTCCAAGATGGCACTAGCACATATCTTTTGGACAAGGAGCACCTGCCCATCTACCCTGATTTCGAGGACAACACCATTGTGATGGATGAAAATGAACCATCATCTGTGCAAGCACAAGAGAAGAAAGAGAAGGCAAGGGCTGAGAAAGCTGCTAAGATGCCAACTGCTGAAGAGGCATCTCAGATTTTCCTAAAGAGCAAGCAAGATCAGCTTGGCTACTTGATTGCCTCCACCTTGAGGATTGAGAAGGGCTTGGCCACCCTGACTCAAAACCAGGAGAGCTTGGAGAGGATCATAGAGCAGAAGTTTTATGCTCTTGATGTCAAAGTGACTGAGATCCAAACTGCAGTTGAGCAACTTCAGGAGGATGTGGAGGAGAAGAAGGGCAAGTCCACTACTGATGCTTTTGCTAGAGTGCCCAAAGGATAGAGATCTGCTGCAGTGCTTGTTCCAGACACCAGAGCTACATCATCTGCACCAGCTACAGCTTCAGTGCCTCCAGCTCCAGCACCCACTCCACCAGCTCCATCTACATCAACAGAAGTCTTCGTCCAAGGAGCCATCTCTACACCATCATGTGAAGACCAAGCCTGAGAGTCGTTTAGCACTATGCATTCTTTTATGAACTTTTTGGTAACTTGTTACCAAAGGGGGAGAAAAATGTATAGATCATAGGCTTCGAGAGAGAGTGTTGCTTTTGATCTCTCTTGTCTTTTGGTGGTTGAACTTCGTTATTTGTGTTTGCTTGTTTGCTTGATACACTATGCCTTGTGTGAGATTCTTGGATGATCATGTGTTTGATCATATGCTATGCTACATTAATGCTTGTTGGATGACATTATCTCTTTATATCCTCATATGATCATTCACTTTGCTTGGTGATGAGTGCATGTGTTTAATTTTTATCATTCTGAGTGCTCCACCAAGATGTATGTGACATGGAAGAGTAACCCATGATCCTAACTCATTGTGCATTTGCAGTCCAAAGCAAATTTTAAATAATGCACAAATTTAGCGGGAGCTCTTACTTTTCACATACTTCTCAAAGTGACAACGTCTTTCAATCTTATTATCATTTGTCGAAGCTTTGATCTATATGTTTTCATCAATTACCAAAAAGGGGGAGATTGAAAGTGCAACTATCCCTGGGTGGTTTTGGTAATTCCTAACAACATATAGCTCATTGAGCTAATGCTACTTCAAGATAAATATTTCAGGAAAGCTCAATGATTGGCATGGCAAGGATGAGGAAAGCGGATCCCTCAAAATGCTAAGGACAAAAGGATTGGCTCAAGCTCAAAGCACAAGACTCTACATTTTCTATTTTAGTGATCCAAGATCACATTGAGTCTATAGGAAAAGCCAATACTATCAAGAGGGAATGAGGTGTTGCTTAATGGCTTTCTTGCTCAAAATGCTTAGTGATATGCTCCAAAGCCCTCAACTACTTTCTCATATCCACATATGTCCTAAACCAAAATTCAAACTCGGCCCCATCGATTCTTTCTATCCGGCGCCACCGAGTTCAGATGTCATAGCCACTGCCACAAACCCTAGGCAAATCGGTCTCGCCGATAGGGATCTCGGTCTCACCGAGATGGGATTGTAATCTCTCTGTTTCCCTTCGTAACGTTTCGGTCAAACCGAGATGAGCGATTGGTCCCACCGAGATTGCAATGCAAACTCTCTGTTTCCCTTTCGTAACATTTCGGTCCAACCGAGATGAGCGAATCATGTTGGGGAACGTAGCAGAAATTCAAAATTTTCCTACGTGTCACCAAGATCTATCTATGGAGAAACCAGCAACGAGGGGAAGGAGAGTGCATCTACATACCCTTGTAGATCGCTAAGCGGAAGCGTTCAAGAGAACGGGGATGAAGGAGTCGTACTCGTCGTGATCCAAATCACCAGAGATCCTAGTGCCGAACGGATGGCACCTCCGCGTTCAACACACGTACAGCCCGGTGACATCTCCCATGCCTTGATCCAGCAAGGAGAGAGGGATAGGTTGAGGAAGACTCTGTCCAGTAGCAGCACAACGGCGTGGTGGTGATGGAGGAGCGTGGCAATCCAGCAGGGCTTCGCCAAGCACCGCGGGAGAGGAGAAGGGAGAGAGGTAGGGCTGCGCCAGGGAGAGGAGAGAACTCATGTGTTGGCAGCCCCAAAACCCTCAAGTATATATAGGGGAGAGGGAGGGGGGTGCGCCCCCTCTAGGGTTTCCACCCCAAGGGGTGCGGCAGCCCCAATCCCATCTAAGGGTGGCGGCCAAGGGGAAGAGGGGGAAACTTGCCCCCCAAGTTAGGTGGAAGCACCCCCTCCCCAAACCCTAGGCGCCTTGGGCCCTTGTGGGGGGGCGCACCAGCCCACCTGGGGCTGGTCCCCTCCCACACTTGGCCCATGCAGCCCTCCGGGGCCGGTGGCCCCACTTGGTGGACCCCCGGGACCCTCCTGGTGGTCCCGGTATGTTACCGATAAAACCCGAAACTTTTCCGGTGACCAAAACAGGACTTCCCATATATAAATCTTTACCTCTGGACCATTCCGGAACTCCTCGTGACGTCCGGGATCTCATCCGGGACTCCAACAACATTCGGTAACCACATACAAACTTCCTTTATAACCCTAGCGTCATCGAACCTTAAGTGTGTAGACCCTACGGGTTCGGGAGACATGTAGACATGACCGAGACGTTCTCCGGTCAATAACCAACAGCGGGATCTGGATACCCATGTTGGCTCCCACATGTTCCATGATGATCTCATCGGATGAACCACGATGTCAAGGACTCATTCGATCCCGTATACAATTCCCTTTGTCTAACTGTATTGTACTTGCCCGAGATTCGATCGTCGGTATACCGATACCTTGTTCAATCTCGTTACCGGCAAGTCTCTTTACTCGTTCCGTAACACATCATCCCGTGATCAACTCTTTGATCACATTGTGCACATTATGATGATGTCCTACCGAGTGGGCCCAGAGATACCTCTCCGTCAACCGGAGTGACAAATCCCAGTCTCGATTCGTGCCAACCCAACAGACACTTTCGGAGATACCTGTAGTGCACCTTTATAGCCACCCAGTTACGTTGTGACGTTTGGTACACCCAAAGAATTCCTACGGTATCCGGGAGTTGCACAATCTCATGGTCTAAGGAAATGATACTTGACATTAGAAAAGCTTTAGCATACGAACTACGATCTTTTGTGCTAGGCTTAGGATTGGGTCTTGTCCATCACATCATTCTCCTAATGATGTGATCCCGTTATCAACGACATCCAATGTCCATGGTCAGGAAACCGTAACCATCTATTGATCAACGAGCTAGTTAACTAGAGGCTTACTAGGGACATGGTGTTGTCTATGTATCCACACATGTATCTGAGTTTCCTTTCAATACAATTATAGCATGGATAATAAACGATTATCATGAACAAGGAAATATAATAATAACTAATTTATTATTGCCTCTAGGGCATATTTCCAACAGTCTCCCACTTGCACTAGAGTCAATAATCTAGTTCACATCGCCATGTGATTAACACTCACAGGTCACATCGCCATGTGACCAACATCCAAAGAGTTTACTAGTGTCACTAAACTAGTTCACATCATCATGTGATTAAGACTCAATGAGTTCTGGGGTTTGATCATGTTTTGCTTGTGAGAGAGGTTTTAGTCAACGGATCTGCAACATTCAGATCCGTATGTACTTCACAATTCTCTATGTCATATTGTAAATGTTGCTTCCATGCTCCACTTGGAGATATTCCAAATGGTTGATCCACTATACGTATCCGGTTTGCTACTCAGAGTCATTCAGATAGGTGTTAAAGCTTCCATCGACGTAACCCTTTACGCCGAACTCTTTATCACCTCCATAATCGAGAAACATGTCCTTATTTACTCCAAGGACAATTTTGACCACTGTCCAATGATCCATTCCTGGATCATTCTTGTACCCCTTGACTGACTCATGGCAAGGCACACTTCCGGTGTGGTACACAGCATAGCATACTATAGAGCCTACGTCTGAAACATAGGGGACGGCCTTTGTCCTTTCTCTCTTTTCTGCCGTGGTCGAGCTTTAAGTCTTAACTTCATACCTTACAACTCAGCCAAGAACTCCTTCTTTGACTGATCCATCTTGAACACTTTCAAGATCATGTCAAGGTATGTGCTCATTTGAAAGTACCATTTAGCGTTTTTGATCTATCCTCATAGATCTTGATGCTCAATGTTCAAGCAGCTTATTCCAGGTTTTTTATTGAAAAACACCTTTCAAATAACCCTATATGCTTTCCAGAAATTCTACATCATTTCTGATCAACAATATGTCAACAACATATACTCATCAGAAATTCTATAGTGCTCCCACTCACTTCTTTGGAAATACAAGTTTCTCATAAACTTTGTATAAATCCAAAATCTTTGATCATCTCATCAAAGCGTACATTCCAACTCCGGCATGCTTACTCCAGTCCTTAGAAGGATCGCTGGAGCTAGAATAGCTTTAGCATCCTTAGGATTGACAAAACCTTTCTGATTGTATCGCATACAACCTTTCCTTACGAAAACTGGTAAGGAAACTCGTTTTGACATCCATCTGCTAGATTTCATAAATGCAGCTAATGCTAACATGATTCCGACGGACTTAAGCATCATTATGGATGAGAAAATCTCATCGTAGTCAACTTCCTTGAACTTGTGAAAAACTCTTCGCCACAAGTCGAGCTTCATAGACGGTGACATTACCGTCCACGTCCGTCTTCTTCTTAAAGATCCATTTATCTCAATGGCTTGCCGATCATCGGGCAAGTCCACCAAAGTCCATGCTTTCTTCTGATACATGGATCCTATCTCGGATTTCATGGCCTCTAACCATTTGTCGGAATTTGGGCCCACCATCGCTTCTCCATAGCTCGTAGGTTCATTGTTGTCTAGCAACACGACCTTCAAGATAGGAGCACATACCACTCTGAAGTAGTACGCATCCTTGTCTACCTACGAGGTTTGGTAGTGACTTGATCCGAAGTTTCATGATCACTATCATAAGCTTCTACTTCAATTGGTGTAAGCGCCACAGGAACAACTTCCTGTGGCCTGCTACACACTAGTTGAAGTGACGGTTCAATAACCTCATCAAGTTTCCACCATCCTCCCACTCAATTCTTGAGACAAACCTTTCCTTGAGAAAGGACCCGATTCAAGAAACAATCCATATTGCTTTCGGATCTGAATTAGGAGGTATACCCAACTGTTTTGGGTGTCCTATGAATATGTATTTTATCCACTTTGGGTTCGAGCTTATCAACCTGAAACTTTTCACATAAGCGTCGCATCCCCAAACTTTTAAGAAACGACAACCTAGGTTTCTCCAAACCATAGTTCAAACGATGGTTCAAATGGTGTCATCTCAACGGAATTACGTGGTGCCCTATTAAAGTGAGTGCGCTTGTCTCTATTGCCTAACCCATGAACGATAGTGGTAATTCGATAAGAGATATCATGGTACGCACCATATCCAATAGGGTGCAACTATGATGTTCGGACACACCATCATACTATGGTGTTCCAGGCGGTATTAATTGTGAAACAATTTCCACAATGTCTTAATTGTGTGCCAAAGCTCGTAACTCAGATACTCATCTCTATGATCATATCATAGACATTTTATCCTCTTGTCACAATGACCTTCAACTTCACTCTGAAATTACTTGAACCCTTCAATAATTCAGACTTGTGTTTCATCAAGTAAATATACAGTATCTACTTAAATCATCTGTGAAGTAAAACATAACGATATTCACTGCATACCTCAGCACTCATTGGACTGCACACATCAAAGTGTGTTACTTCCAACAAGTTGCTATCTTGTTCGATCTTACTGAAACCGAGGCTTTTCAGTCATCTTGCCTATGTTGTCAAAATCACCGCAATGCTTTGGAAAGCATCTTCCATAAGCCTGAACCCAATATGAGTCAGATGTTGAGCATGATGAAGCCTTTGCCACGTGATGTTGAATATCCAACAGAGTTCTTTGTTGAAGACCTTGAGTATCTGTCACGCACCATATATCACATCATCAGGTGAACTCTATGGCCTATCAAAGGACATTCATCAGCAGCAAAGCTTGAAGGAGCTATGAAGACTTTGGTCTTCTACATTCTCAATGGCATCAGCTTCAATGTGCAAGACTTCTTCATCAGGCAACTGGCTGCATCTGGATCTGATCTGTTTGGTCTGAAGTTTTATGATCCATGGGTCATGCGCCTCATCAAGCGACACTCATTTGTCAACTATCAACCTTCTGCTCGCAATCATGTGATTTTTCTACCAGAGGTTGATATGTCAGTTGAAGCTATATACCCTGAACCTGCCAAGAAGCCTCTTTGTCTTCAGAATGCCGAGCACCAAAGCTTCACTCAACCCATTGAAGGTGTTCAAGCAGCAACACGAATCTATCCATTGGCTGGAAATACTCGTTTGCCTCATCGAGCACATACTGAAGCCACTGAAAGCACCATTGCCCAAAGGCCTCGGAAGCATTCTCGCGTTCTCAAGGACCAAGAACTTCTTGTAGCCCTTCATCAGAAATAGGATAAACATCACTTTTGGCTCAAAAGACAGATGCAAAGCCTCTTGGTGGATGTCAATCGCATTCGTAACCTTCCCACCAAGAATGCCTTTGTTGCTCATGAAACTTGTCGGCGATCATGAAAGAGCCTGACCCTACTTAGTGCTGAAGCAGATCTTCAAGACGATGGCTTCAATGAATGATTCCAGTTTGACTCCACTCCTCCACGGACTGCTGTCCTACGTCGTACTCCATCTCTTGAAGACTCTGAATATTCTTCCTCCGCGGCAACTATCAATGCCAGAGTGATCGATGACGAAGATGATGCTACTTCACCACCTCCTACTTCTGCACGCATCGACACTGCACCAAGTTCGTCTGCATCGCCAAACGACAACGACAACCCTGCTGCTTCAATTACTCCTCATGAGGACGAGTAGATGCTCTATGTCTTCAAACCTTTTTGGTCATTACTGACAAAAGGGAGAGAAGCGTATGAGTTTGATAGTCTTCAAGCGGGTTCATATGGGCAGTTGCATTATATTTTTGCCTCGTGCTTACAACTCTTGCTTTTTTAAAACATTGGTTCTTTGAGTTGTAACACCTAAATGTGATGGTCATCTGCTACTTATTTGCTTTACTGTGATGCGATGATAAATTCCGCATGTGCGATGATAAACTCCGCACTTAGATCATCCTGCAGACGTGCATTTTTCATTATGAATTATCATTTCATGCATGATGAATTATCTTCATAAGTTGAAGTGGATCTCCACAAGTACAACCTTCCATGTGCATTTGCATTCGAAAAGCAAAATTACTTATATGCACATCTTCAGGGGGAGCCCTTGCTACTTATGAAGACAATTTCGTACCCTTTACAATTTCACATACTTTATCCCTGTTGAAAACTTCAACCAGTTTGTCATCAATCACCAAAAAGGGGGAGATTGTAAGTGCATCTAGTGCCACCCCTAGTTGGTTTTGGAGTATTGACGACAAAGTTGGTTGAGGGACTAATGCGTTTGTGAGAATTGTAGGATAACGCAGGTAGTGTCCCTCATTGATTCGGTTTACGTACCGGAGATGACCCCTAAAAATGTATGAAGACATTGAAGACAATGGTGGTGTGTGAAGAGGTTCACGTTGAAGACTATGACATGAGAAGACATTGATTGAAGACTATGGAGCGCAAAGACTGAGTTGTTTCGTTGTTTCCTCTTCTTCTGTGTTGAGTCATAGGAACCACCGTACTGTTAAGTGGGGTCCAAGTGAACTAAGTCAGAGTGACTGAAGTGATGCTCAACCCAAATCCTATGTCTTCGAGCGAAGACAATGAGAGCAAATCTTATCCAGAATTGGATAAGTCATCTTTGCTTGTAGCCCAAGTAAAGTTGTCGCGTGTGTTTGAAATCTGACTGTTGGAACACGTGTCAGTTCCTTAGTGACCCAGGGTCATTTCGGACAAATCAGGTCGGGTTGCCTTGTGGCTATAAATAGCCCACCCCCTACACCATAAATTGGTGGCTACTCAGAGTTAGTATACGGCTTTTGTCGTTTGAGAGCAACCCACCTCGAAGCATTTGAGAGAGAGAAATCCTTGCGAGGACAAAGCCCAAACACCCAGAGCCAAGGAGTGTTAGGCAACACTAAAGTCTTTCTGTCTGTGTGACCTGAAGACTTATTACACTTGAGGACTGTGCATCCTCCAGCCGGTTAGGCGTCGCGTTCTGAGCATCCAAGAGACATTGTGGATTGTCGGGTGAACGAAGTCTGTGAAGGTTTGGAAGTCTACCTTGAAGACTTACCAGAGTGATTGGGCGAGGACTAAGTGACCTTAGCTCAAGGGGAATAAGGTGAAGACACGGTCTTCTGAGTTGAATCTCAGCCTCCCCAACCAGACGTACACTTGTCACAGCAACTGGAACTGGTTCAACAAATCCTGTGTCTTCAACAAGTGACTGGTTCTATCTCTTCCCTCCTTTACCTTGAGTTTGTCTTCATGAAGTCGTTGCTTATCTGTCTTATCTGATTGACTTCATTGCTTGACTACTATTGTTGATTGGCTTCATACTATCTTCCATCCTGATCCTACTACCTAGCTACTATTAGTCTTCGTACGTTAACGCTATTGCATGCTTGACTATGGCTTGCTTGTTGTAGTTTATCTTCCGCTGCATATCAATTAGGTTATTTCTATTGTTTGTCTTCGAAACTTCCACGTTTTGAAGACTTTGATAAAAAATCGCCTATTCACCCCCCCCCTCTTCTAGTCGATAACTAGCACTTTCACTCACAATCACAAAAGATTTCCAAGATAGTGTATTTGCATGTGAAAGTTCTCTTCCTTCTACTAATCATTTGTGAATTGCTTGTATGACCAATATTGTGATTGTCAAGCCTCAAAAGATTTCACTTTCTAAACCCAATGTGAAGCTACCACTAGGCATGATATGATTTATAATTTCAGCTTCATGATATTCAATTCGTTCAACAATTTACTCATAGGTATAAGTGAAGCACGAGAGTAAATGACAAACTACTCCAAAAAGATATAAGTGAAGATCAAGCGAGTAGTTATGTAAATGGGTAGCTATTTGAGGACTCTCTTTTTAAAAAACTTTCATGTATAAGTATTTTATTAAAACAACAAGAAAAACAAAACAAAATGACATTCCAAGAATAGCACACATCATGTGAAGAAGCAAAAACTTAGGCTCAACCGATACTAACCAATAATTGTTGAAGAAGAAAGGTGGGATGCCTACCGGGGCAACCCCAATCTTAGATGCTTGAGACTTATTGAAATATAAATTTGGGATGCCTTGGGCATCCCCAAGCTTGAGCTTTTGTGTCTCCTTAATTCCTCTCATATCACGGTTTCCCTAAATCTCAAAAACTTCATCCACACAAAACTCAACAAGAACTCGTGAGATAAGTTAGTATAAATCAATGCAAAACCTTATCATTCTCTACTGTAGAAAATCACTAAAATTATTATTCAACATTTCATAGTAAATGCCTCTGCATATTTAATACTCCTATCCTCAAATAGAATCATTAAACAAGCAAACATATGCAAACAATGCAAACATAACAGCAATCTGCCAAAACAGTACAGTCTGTAAAGAATGCAATATTCATAATACTTCCCTAACTCCAAAAATTCTCAAAAAATCACCACACTTTAGAAAATTTATCATAGCTTGCTGTGCAAAAAGTTTCAACCTTTTATCACATTATGACTTTTCTCGGGAATTTTTGCAACAGCGATAAACTTTCCGTTTTCAAACAACAACAAGTATACTTGCAAAATAAGCATGGCAAAGGCTATCATTGCCACTTTTATTGAAATAAAAGATGCAAAACATTATTATAAATAACAGCAATCCAATCCTAACAAAATAAATTGACGCTCCAAGCAAAACACATATCATGTGACGAATGAAAATATAGCTCCAAGTGAGGTTACCAATAATGTTGGAGACGAAAGAGGGGATGCCTTCCGGGGCATCCCCAAGCTTAGTTGCCTGGATCTTCCTTGGATATTAACTTGGGGTGCCTTGGTAATACCCAAGCTTAGGTTTTTTTCACTCCTTATTCTCCTCATATTGACATCTCACCCAAAACATGAAAACTTCAATCACACAAAACTTAACGGAACTTTGTGAGATAGGTTAGTATGATAAAGAGCAAACCATTTCACTTTGGTACTGTCAAATACAGTATTCATAATTGTTTCCACACAATGACTACTGTAGCATATCTTTTCCACAATTTATATTGAGCAATATAAGCCATAGAAACAAGGAAACAAGCAAACTATGCATTGAAAACAGAATCTGTCAAAAACAGAACAGTCTGTAGTAATCTGTACTCAAACCATACTTCTGCTACTCCAAAAATTATGAAAAAATAGGAACACGTGAGAAATTTGTATATTAGGCTTCTGCAAAAAGAATCAACTCAAAATCACTCTTCTGTTAAAAATGAGAGTTGTTTTCGTGAGGGGAAAAGTTTCTGTTTTTCAGCAAGATCAAATCAACTATCACCCAACATGATCCCAAAGGCTCTACTTGGAACTTTATTGAAACAAAGACAATAAAACATGATTACTACAGTAGCATAATCATGTTAACACACAAAAACAGTAGGTAAAAGTATTGGGTTGTTTCCCAACAAGCGCTTTTCTTTAATGCCTTTTAGCTAGGCATGATGAGTTCAATGATGCTTGCATAAAGGATAAAGATTGAAACATAACAAGAGCATCACGAATCATAAGTTCCTCTCTCATAATAATTTTCAGTAGCATCATGAATAGATTCATCCATATAACCATAACATAAAGCATTCTTTTCATGATCCAAAAGCATAGAAGATTTATCACTCTTTATGGCATACATGTCATCATAATAATCATCATAAGTAGCAACTTTGTTCTCATCATGATCAATTGAAACCTCTTCCAAAATAGTGGATGTATCACTAAATAAATTCATGACCTCTCAAAATCCACTTTCATAAATATTGTATTAAGATTCAACACCCTCCAAAATAGTGGGATCACTACTACCTAGAGTTGAGACTCTTCCAAACCCACTTTCATCATTGTAGTCATCGTAAATAGGAGGCATGCTATCATCATAAAAAAATTTCTTACCAAAAGTAGAAGGAATCAAAGAATCATATTCATTATGCAAAGCATCACCAAGCTTGGGACAAGCATTATTTTCAGCAAATAAATCTTCAAACATTTCATACTCATCAAACATAGCATCCCCAAGCTTGTGGTTTTGCATATCATCATAATCATTCTTATCAATAGCATGAATGGCACCAATAGTATAGCAAACATTATTATCATGTTCCTCCAAGCAATAGTATAGCAAACATTATTATCATAATCATTATTATCATGAATGCCAACAAGATTTTCAAGATCATAAAAGACATCATTGTCTTCCCATGCAGAATCATCACAACAAGTAGTAGGCATCACAAAATCATACTCAATCTCATCATCCTCCATCAACATATTTGATTCACTTTCATGAGGCACAATGGTGATAGGAGCAATATTACTTGGGAGAGTTACCTTTTTACCTCTACTTTTTCTTATTTTCTTTTTCTTCTTCACCACCTCACGTGTGGGTTTAATCATTTTTTTCGAGCATCTTATTGAAGAGATTGATTGGATAGGAAGCTCCTCCTCGTTACCTGATTCATCATAATAAACACTAGGAGGGTATTGGGAAATATTTCCCTTTCATTAGTACTCTCTTCATGCTCTATTTGTTTTCTTGTCTTTAGATAGTTGGCAATATAAGGATTCTCAATGCAATTTACCGCACAAAACATATAAATTTCTTCTAGATCAAAATCAAGAATTCTATTGAGATTAAATTTTGGAATACCCTTAGTTACACGTTTCATTTCTTCATACCCAAAAAGAAGATTAAGCTCTTTATGATGCTCGAGGGTAATCAAGTTGTCACAATTTTTGGACACGATTTTATCATGAAACAAATAGCATTGGAGATTTAAATGACCACGTTCATTGCAAAGTTCACAAGGATGGCAAAAAATATTTAATCTTTCAGCACAATCATCTATCCTCTCTTGCAACTTTTTTGTTTCTAAATATTTATGCTTCTTACAAAATCTATCTTCCCTTTTTGGTGTGTGTGTGCACTCCCAATTTATTCCGCAAAAATTGACATTCTTATAGGAGACATCATTATCATGGCTAGTGCAATCATCATTAGCATTTTGGATATTCAAAGAATTCATACTAACAACATTGCAATCATGCTCATCATTCAAATAGTTTGTGCCAAACATTTTACTGACCTCTTCTTCTCACAATTGAGCACAATTTTCCAAACCATCATTTTCAAGAAATATATTATAAAGATGATCAATAATATGATGCAACCTCAATTCCATTTTTTATGTACTTTTCTTTTATAAACCAAACCAGTGATAAAACAAGAAACTAAAAGATTCAATTGCAAGATCTAAAGATATACCTTCAAGCACTCACCTCCCCGGCAACGGCGCTAGAAAAGAGCTTGATGTCTACTACACAACTTTATTCTTGTAGACTCGTGTTGGGCCTCCAAGCACAGAGTTTTGTAGGACAGTAGCAATTTTCCCTCAAGTGGATAACCTAAGGTTTATCAATCTGTGGGAGGTATAGGATTAAGATACTCTCTCTCGAGCAACCCTACAATCAAATACAAGAAATATCTTGTGTCCCCAACACACCCAATACAATGGCAAATTGTATAGGTGCAATAGTTCAGTGAAGAGATGGTGATAAAAGTGTAGTATGGATAGTAGATATTAGTTTTTGTAATGCGAACAATAAAAAATAGCAAGGTAGTAAATAGTAAACGGAGCACAAACGGTATTGCAATGATGGAAAATGAGGCCTAGGGTGCATACTTTCTGATCCTATAGTTCATACTAAAATAACAGCAAGCTATTCTTTCTGATCGATCTAATCAAGATTTCGTACTAAAATAACACCATATGGTGCATATCAACCAACTCTAATGTCACCTAGATACCCCATTGTCACCGCGAGTACCCGTGAGTTAATTAGACAATATGTATCAAACAATTTCAGATTCATAATACTCAATCCACACAAAGAACTACAAGGAGACCCTAAAGTTTCTATCGGAGAAAAGATAATAAAAACGTGCATCAACCCCTATGCATAGATTACCCCAAAGTCACCTCGGGAATCCGCAAGTTGAGTGCCATAACATATATCAAGTGAATCAAAATAATACCCCATTTTCACCATGGGTATTCATACGCAAGACATATATCATGTGTTCTCAGATCTGAACATTCAATCTGACAAGACAAAACTTCAAAGGGTAAAGACTCAATTCATCACAACAAGTGTACAGAGGGGAGAAACATCATATGATCCATCTATGTTAACAAAGACCATGATATATCAAGATCATGACATCTCAAGATCACACGAGAGAGATTAAACACATAGCTACTGGTACAAACCATCAGCCCCAAGGGTGGACTACTCCCTCCTCATCGTGGTGGCCGTCGGGATGATGAAGATGGCCACCGGTGATTATTCTCCCCCTCTGGCAAGATGCCAGAACGGGGTCCCAATTGGTTTTTGGTGGCTACATAGGCTTGCGGCGGTGGAACTTCCGATCCAGGGTTATTCTGATGGTTTCTCTATTTATAGGAATTTTTTACGTCGGTCTCACGTCCAGATGGACCTCGAGGTGAGCACGATACACCGGGGCGAGCATGGGGGCCCAGGCGCACCCTGGTGGGTTGTGCCCTCCTCGTGGCTCTTCTGGACCTCCCACGAAGCTTCGAGGGTCTCTTTTGTTCCAAAAAAATCGTCAAAAAGTTTCAGCTCATTTGGACAACTTTCATTTCTGCACAAAAAACAACACCACGGTAGTTCTACTGAAAACAGCGTCAGTCCGGGTTAGTTCCATGCAAATCATACCAAAACAATATTAAATTATTGTAAACATGGCATGAATACTTAATAAATTATAGATACGTTGGAGATGTATCACCTACATACTCAGTGGCGCCTGGCAACTTATTCCGATGGATCACCTCTTCTTGTATGTATACAGGGCACTGCTGATGTTACTAAGGAAGAATTTGTTGTCTCCCATGGTCGCACTCTCCGTACCTATCCCGACATCCGTTACAGGGTATTCGGGATGGATACTAGTCTGCTAGCGCCAGCATCTTTCTGAATGGTTCCGTATTCATAGTCTTGGAGAAACTCAATCTTCCTTGGACAAAACTATCCACTGATGGTGAAAAGCGATCCAGCTGCTATTGGCACAATGTTACAACCATTTATGAGAAGGAATTGTATCTATACCTTGGACATTGCTATGGTTCCCTACCCTGGCTATCACAATATGTGTCCTGCTATAGGCCGCTTCAGCCTGGATGATGAGTCCTGCATTGGTCTCGAGATTGACGATAGCTGGCCCTTCCCAGAGAATCAGTTATGGTTCAAAGCAAGCGTTTCCAATGTCGAGGATTGGTTGAGCTGAAGTTCATTTCATTGCTTGTTATTTGTTGTGTGATAAAAAAATTAGTATTTACTAGAATGTTTTGTTGGAAATAATCTATAATCCAACATGTATCCTTGTTGTCATTGTGTGTTGATGACTTGTTGTATGTAATGAATGGTACATTTGCATATGCATGTGATAAACTCAATTTACGAATGGTTTTTGAGTCACTTCTTGGAGTGTGAGTACCGTAGTAGTATAGCCGACGTCTGGTTATATGAAGTTGCCACATCACATAGAGCCAACCTAGTAGTAGCATGCTAGTACAATAGTTAGTCCTAGTAGTAGTATACCATCAACTAGAGCATGGTGTTGCACGGAGGCCAAGAAATATGGTGATAGCGTGAGGTGGGCTTGTACACTATGTATGATGTAGGCACAAGGCTTACCATGTTTCCTAATCCTCCGGTCTAAATGTGGAGAAGATTTGGTCGAGTTCTTCCTCCTTCTGCCGACACATGGGACATCCAACATCCAGGTCATGTCATGCAAGAAAATGGAGTGCCAGTTGAAGCCATGTGATGTGCATCTTGGGTTAAACTGTAAATAGAATCTTACTCTTGAGTAACTCCAAAATCAGCCACCAAAGATCTTTATTGGATTTGTTTTTCATCACCAGCACGTCGAGGTGAAAGATGTGCGGGTTCAGTGGGTCGTCTTGCATTTTCACTGACATGTGGGACCGCATGTGAGCAAACAGACGATGGGCACAATCTGTGCGCTGCTGGCTGGCTGAGAAGAGAGAGAGAGAGTAGGGTTGAGGATGGACTCTAGGAATTTTCGTGACAATGTGAGTAAAACTAGTGGTGTACCGTACTCCTAGAGAGATAATATGTTTGCTCTACGTAACCAGCACCTCGATATAGTGGGATGGAACGGGCCATAACTAGCATTCACGTCTAGCAGTGCGGCACACGCCACCCACATGAGTCCCATCTGACACCAATTTGCTTGGAGTCCATGCTACAACTATCTCTTCTCCCTCCCGTTTTCTCTAACTCGGCCATCGCACGGTGGGCAAGGTGGGGGTTTCCCGATAGTCGGTTTCCTCAACTGCAGTCCCACTCGTAAGTGAAAATGCAACACAACACGCATTCCCCCTTGAGCGGCGTGCCGGACAAACCGTGTGGGGGTGCAACGCGAACACGGCAGGCTTTTCCTTTTGAACTTGTAACTTTTAAAATTTGGTTCTGCTCCATGGCGCGACCGATAGATAGAAATAACGATTTTCCTAGTGTAAGTTTGGTTCTGGCGCTATTCATGCATGGAGTGCGTACGAAAATTATGAAGTTGATGCGAAAGGTAAGATAATTACTAGTACAATATACTACTACATGGAATTGACGGAAAGATAAAGATACATACAGATCCATCAACAACATCCTCACGCCCTAGTGTGTCGGGTCACCAACCGACGTGTGAGGAGCAGCGGTGTTGGCGGTGAGTTCAACGTGCTTCTGAAAATGCTGTCCAAGGTTGCCCCACGGTCCAAGAAGCCAGCGTCCTATCATCCTCCTCTTGCACGTACTAGTCCTTATGGATGATTTGCGCGTAGATGTGGGTTATTATGTCGATGGTGTTTTGTTGCGCCAGGCGCTGCGCGGCGAGCGCGACTTCGAGGTGGACACTCTCCGGCGCGACGGCGGGCAGTCGCAGGGCCACCAGTGTGTCGAAGAGGTTGTCACCATAGAGGCCGTGGAGGGTGGCGGGCATCACAGAGCCTGGGCGCGTGGGTTGGAGGCGTATGTCAAGGTCGTCTGCGAGCTTCTTGACGACGGTGAACTTGTCGAGGAAGCCGACGAGGACCTCATCGAACAAGGAGATGAAGTTATCGTCCAAGAGGCCTCTTACCCTGGCGGCCTCAAGCACGACCTGGAGACGTTCCTTGGTGCTCGGACGCAGGCCGGCGTCGTGGACCATCTGGCATAGTCGGTTGATGCTCGCGCTCATCGCCTCCATGGGTCTAGATTCTAGTCAACTGATCTTGCGATTGGAGTGATCACTCTTGCCCTTGGTTAGGGTGCATAGGTGCGTAGGATTTCGTAGATTGGACTGGCGGGGGAGCCTTTGTATGATAAGTGTAGACTGCGCTGCATTCACGTGTGTGTTGGCCATCAACTCCTCGGCCCTCTGTCCGTGCCGGTGCAGTATAGTCATCTCACCGAGACCAAGTTGGGGCAAAATGAAAGAACTTTGATGTTTACTGGTTTATTGGTCCCCTTTGCATTTTGCGCCAAGTTTTGACCTTTGATTTAACTAATAAAATGTTACTGCATGTATCCAAAAATAATATCATTGAAACTATGTTCAAATACAAATCCAATGATACAATTTTTGGTGACATGCATTATTATTATTTTAGTTAAATCTATGGTCAAAATTTAGCACAAAATACTAAGGGGACCAATAAACCAGGACGGAGGTAGGAGTAGTATTTTGTAATTAATGCCATTGCATAAAGAGAATAGAGCATTGCATGTTGTGCTAAGTAGTCTCAAGTCACTGAATGCATACGCACCCCATGTCTCCTATTGGGTGATTTCTTTTTTCATGGCAAAAACCAGGGAACGAGGTGGGTAATTAATGCACCACGCCTAAAAGTTTTGGCATTCTTTGGTTTTCGTAACGCAACTAATGCACCAGTACGGAGGGAGTACAATAGTAGTCTTTGATTGCATTTTTTTGTTGGTAGCTTACCAAGCTGAATGCTCGGTGAGTACAATGGTAGTCTGATTGATGAGACTTCATATTTGAGCCATCTACCGGAAGGGAGAGTGTATAATATCATCAGGAACTACGTTCAAAACCAAATAAACCAATACTCCATGTATTTATTTATAGAGGGGGTAGTATATTTTTTGTGACATGCATTACTAGATATTGCTAGTCAAATACTAAATCCAGACGGGCGTGGTAGTACTACTAAATCCAGACGGTGGTGCTAGACTAGTAGTAGTACTACCAATGTAGTACTACTACCTCCTTTCCGGTTTACAAGACTTATCTCAAAATTTTCATTTTCCCGTTTTATAAGTCTCATTTCTATTGCTTTCCACCGCACCCTCAGATATTGAGGTACATTAAATCACTAGATGCAAGGATTAAAAGAAAAATCACCAATGCATGTAAAGTTCTTAGTTATTTATTGGTCACTCATGCATGCATTGCAATTAATGTATTGGTAAACACAATTGTTTGAGGAAAACGAACACATTAATTGAGTACTTTTGCAAACTATCAAAATTATTCCACCACTCATCATCTACCTTGGTTGGTGAGATTTTTGAGTTGTGACCTATAAACTGGAAAGGATAGAGTAGTATTGTACTACCCTTTGGTCAAATTACTCCCCACAGTGAAGTGACAAGACCCTGCGCCAGAGATGAAACCTGGGTGTAGGCACCGTGTTCGGCATACCAAAGGCAGCCTCACAGTGTGCAATCACTATCATCATGGCTGTAGAGCTAGCCTACTTACAACTAGTCGTGTTCGACATAATTTCCCGTGCGTTGCCACGAGTATCTCTACTCTTTTCTTATACGAGTAAGATGCCTGTGCATTGCACAGAACACCAAGATTGGGGGTGGACGGCGCCCAGCGGCCATCATGCCAATTGTTCAATGGCCTTCTAGATGTGGTGGGGAAGAGATAAGTCTAATTATGAGAGACATGGAGTTGTTTGAAATAGGGAACAAGTGCGGGCATCTTTTTGCAAAACTGCAGCGGTTTGCTTTGTATGCGTCCGATCTAGATCCGACGGCTATTGGTGAAAGATGGCAGGCACACCATCATCGCCAACTCAAGGTTTCTATAGGAGTAGTATAGAGAATAGAGAAACTCTTATTGAAAAACTGAGTTGTTGATGATGGTGTGCCTGCCATCCTACAATATAGAATGTCTGATGTATATCTGACGGATAGAAAGCAAACTATGGCAATTTTGCAAAGAGATACGAGTACCCCTCTCCACATTTGCAGATAAGACCTTCCCTCGTTCATCTTCGTCTCCCACAAGATAAACAGCTCGCATAAATGCATCTTAATGGTCCGTGCAACGCATGGTCCTCTTGCTGGTAATAATAAATATTGTACTCGGGTAATGGGTATATCGTTGTCGCACCTATGCACATGAACATTTATCGTAACATACTACCTCGTGATGGATACGCGTACTATTACAAGTTTCAAACTGATATTACAAAGGATAGGAGTAATGTTGCACCTACGAAGACTTTGGGTGGATGCAACATTATCGTACAAACTAAAATCTGCCGCCCTGACAAGTCACTAATGGGCAAATAAATTTTTGAGTCTCTAGCGACTTGATGTTTCAAAAATAAATTCTGCTTCTGTGGAGACTTTGTCATTTAGGATTAGACGCTTGCGGTGATCAGCACGCCATTCATTGTTGCGCCAGAGAACGCCAAACCTCTTTACCTTGAGCACATTTGCCTCCAGAACAAAGAACCTGGCCAATTTAATCTCAGATCTGCTGCCTTGGTAGTCGATCAAATCAATTTTTGTAAGATGGAGATCAAGGCATTCGATGAGATTGTTATAGTGCAGCACATTTTTCACTTTCGGGTCTTTATTTATCTGCAAAAGAAGAGAACATATAAGAGCAGCTGGCTATATAAGATTGCCGTGTCATCAAGAGGTACCAATATCATTCGCTCATACGATAGGGTTGACTATAGGGTTGGCTCTAAGGCTAGTGATATTTTTTCACTCTCTCTCTCTCTGTCTCTCTCTTTCTCTTTCCTCTCATTTACCAGGAGCACTTGAAGAGCTTGGGCATTTGTTGCCTTCCACTATGTGGTCCGATGTCTGCTAGAACTACGTCAGTATTTCCCCAAAGAGGAAGGGATATGCAGTATAGAGATGGTAGGTATTTCCCTTAGTGATGAGACCAAGGTTATTGAACCAGTATGAGAACCTCCTAACACCACGTAAAAAGCACCTGCACACTAATAACAAATACTCGCAACCTAGTGTGTTAAAATGGTTTTCAATCCCTTTCGGGTACGACACCTCAAGATAGGCAAATAACGTGAGATAAAAGTGGTAGATAGGATAAATATATCGCGGAACAAATAAATTGCAGCAAGATATTTTTGTATTTTTGGTTTAATAGGTCTAAAAATAAAAGCAAAGGAAAATAGATCGCAAAGGCAAATATGATGGAAAGAGACCCCCGGGCCATAGGTTTCACTAGTGGCTTCTCTCGAGAAAAATAGCAAACGATGGGAAAACAATTACTGTTGGGCAATTGATTGAACTTCAAATAATCATGACGATATCCAGGCAATGATCATTATATAGGCATCACGTCCAAGATTAGTAGACCGACTCCTGCCTGCATCTACTATTAGTACTCCACACATCGACCGCTATCCAACATGCATCTAATGTATTAAGTTAATGGAAAAACGGAGTAATGCAATAAGAATGATGACATGATGTAGACAAGATCTATTTATGTAGAAATAGACCCCATCTTGTTATCCTTAATAGCAACGATACATATGTGTCATTTCCCTTTCCGTCACTGGGATCAAGCATCGTAAGATCGAACCCATCACAAAGCACCTCTTCTCATTGCAAGATAAATAGATCAAGTTGGCCAAACAAAACCCAAATATCGGAGAAGAAATACGAGGCTATAATCAATCATGCATATAAGAGATCAAAGAAGACTCAAATAACTTTCATGGATAAAACATAGATCTGATCATAAACTCAAAGTTCATCGGATCCCGACAAACACACCGCAAAAAGACTTACATCATATGGATCTCCAAGAGACCATTGTATTGATAATCAAGAGAGAGAGTGAAAGAACATGCGGTGCCCCCATGTTTGGTTTTGGTAATTGATGACAATCTTTATGGACTAATGGTTGTCTTGAGTTATATTTGAAGGATCTGTCCATAGGCTTTTCTTGAATTCCATGTGTTGGTTTCAAGGAGTTTAGGAGTTGACCAAGGTGCTATTAAGGAATTATCCAAAGATTGGTCATGTGAGTGTTGAGCTTATTACAAGCATGTCTTGAAGAATAAGATTGTGTGATCATTCATGTCCACCTTCAAGACATCATCCAAATGAAGAGAGTTGGAAAGATTCAACACACAAAGCGCACAAGATGTACCGAGGGATCAAGTGATCCCATGGTATGGTAAGCATTGTCCATTACGCTTTGTGTGCTAACCCATGGTCTTCATGAGAGTTCTTTGTGGGGTTAGGTTGCGGTGTGCAAGTTCAAGTGATGCATCACGAAGAGATCAAGTGCTTGAAGCTTGCCGTCCATTGTGGTGACAATGGACTTGTGAAGATGAGTGGAAGAGAGGGTCACCCATAGTAGAGTATGGGGGAGCAATCAACTAGTCTTCATCCCGCCAACGCAATCAAGAAAGGTGGTCCAACTTGAGGGAGTCAAGATCGTCATCGTCTAGCTCAAGTGGACCATGTGCAAGGCAAAGGTTTGCCCTTGATAGGTTTTCTATTTTACCGGTCTCATGGTAGTTGTGGAAGACCGGGTTATAGGATCGTTTGCCGTACTATCAAGGGGGGCTCTCGATGAGTTGCTTGATCATATTGTTCGTAGAGAGCTCAAACCATTGCATCCTTGCATCATCTTTATTGGTTCTTGTTTGGTTCTTCTCCTTGTGAGATTTGGAGCTTTTGATCATGTTCATGACAAGCTCGAGTTCATCGAAAACGGAGTTCACATGCATCTTCTATGATGTTTTCGATGTTGGAGGGTATGCCGGTTCTTCTCTGTTGGAGGTGTCACTCCTTTGTTCTTTGCTGTTTTGATGCTACTCGTTGTCTTATTTCAAACAAGCTTGAGTTTGCTCAATTCGGAGCTCATTTGCAGAAGTTATGGCAGTTCTGGTTTCCTTGGAGTATTCTTTGTTTTCGCGGTAGTGGCTTAAGGCTGGCGCCAGCGGTAGTACCGCGGTCCACAGCGGTAGTACTACCAAAGCACTCAAGCGGTAGTACCGCTCCCAGAGCGGTAGTACCGCTCCCAGAGCGGTAGTACCGCTTGTGGTCTTCGGCCGTAGTACCGCAGTGGTTCCGGGCTACTACCGCCTCGATTCGAGACCGTTGTTTTTCGTGTCGGGTTTTATGGTACTAAGTGTGGTAGTAGTGGCGGTAGTACCGCTCCAAGCGGTAGTACCGCGCCTACTCCCATGGTAGTACCGCTCTGGGGCCAGGGCCTTGACCTCCTCATAAGCGCGGCAGTACCGCTGGGTGAGAGCGGTAGTACCGCCCTCAGCGGTAGTACCGCCCTCAGCGGTAGTACCGCCCTGCCCAAGCGGTAGTACCGCTCTATGCGTGGCTGTTCAGTGGGGTAACGGTTGGATTGGTTCCCCCACTACTTAAAGGGGTCTTCTTCCCCAATGAATCTTATCCTTTGAGCTCGTGTTCTTCCCCCATTGTTGACCTTCTCCGAGCTTGCTAACTCTCAATCCCTCCATGGATTCTTGCTAGTTTTTGAGGGAAAAGAGAGAGGAGATCTAGATCCACATTTCCACCAATCACTTTCTCCTCTATGTGAGGGGAACCCCTTAGATCTAGATCTTGGAGTTCTTGGTGTTCTCCTTCTTGTTCTTCCTCTCATTTTCCTCCCTAGCATTAGTTGCTTTGGTGGGATTTGGGAGAGAAGGACTTGGGCACTCCCTGTGCCCTTGCCATTGCATTTGGTGCATCAGTTTGAGTTCTCCACGTGATACGTGGAAGTTACAAGTTGAGAAGCTTATTACTCTTGGGTGCTTAGTGCCCTTGAGCTTGTTCCTCTTGGGTGCTTGGGCGCCCTAGACGGTTGGTGGTGTTCGGAGCTCAATCATTGTGGTGTAAAGCTCCAGGCAAGCGTCGGGGTCTCCAATTAGGTTGTGGAGATCGCCCGAGCAATTTGACGGGTACCGGTGACCGCCCCCAAGGGTTGCCAAAGTGTACGGGTCCGGTGACCGCCCCCAAGGGTCGCCATTTGTACGGGTTCGGTGACCGCCCTCAAGGGTCCCTTAGTGGAATCACGGCATCTTGCATTGTGTGAGGGCGTGAGGAGATTACGGTGGCCCTAGTGGCTTCTTGGGGAGCATTATGCCTCCACACCGCTCCAAACGGAGATTAGCATTCGCAAGGGTGTGAACTTCAGGATACATCATCGTCTCTGCGTGCCTTGGTTATCTCTTACCTGAGCCCCTTTACTTATGCACTTTACTTTGTGATAGCCATATTGTTCTTTGTCGTATATCTTGCTATCACATAGTTGCTTATCTTGCTTAGCATAAGTTGTTGGTGCACATAGGTGAGCCTAGTTGTTGTAGGTTTTGTGCTTGACAAATTAACTGCTAGGTTTATTCTGCATTTGTTCAAGCCTAAACCATAATTATTTTAAAGCGCCTATTCAGCCCCCCCCCTCTAGGCGACATCCTCGATCTTTCAGAGAGGAAGCCATCTAGCTACTAACTACGGACCGTAGGTCTACAAAGAACTACTCACGCATCATCGGAGAGGCACCAATGGACTTGATGCACCCCTCTGAGATGGTGTCCAGATTGGATCTAGTGTTTCTGGACTCTGCGACGGTTGGAATTGATTTTCATTGACTCCCCTAGGGTTTCTGGAATATTGGGGTATTTATAGAGCAAAGAGGCGGTGCGAGAGGCCAATGAGGAGGGCACAACCCACCGGGGCGCGCCTGGGCCCCCAAACGCGCCCTTGTGGGTTGTGCTCCCCTCAGGTGTGTTCCTAGTCCACTGGATGTCTTTTGGCCCAAAAAAATCAACAAAAAGTTTCGCTATGTTTGGACTCCATTTGGTATTGATTTCCTGCGATGTAAAAAAACATGCACAAAACAACAACTAGCACAGGGCACTATGTCAATAGGTTAGTACCAAGAAATGATATAACATGACTAAAATGATTGTAAAACATCCAAGAATGATAATATAACAGCATGGAACAATCAAAAATTATAGATACGTTGGAGACGTATCAGCATCTCCGAGCTTAATTCCTACTCGTCCTCGAGTAGGTAAATGATAAAAACAGAATTTTTGATGTGGAATGTTGCCTAACATGTTCATCACATAATCTTTTCTTTATAGCATGGACATTTGGACTTTTATATGGTTCAAATCAATAGTCTAGTTTTGACATGAAGACTTTAATACTCAAGCATACTAACAAGCAACCATGTCTTTCAAAATATCAACACTAAAGCAAGTTATCCCTAGTCCATTATGCTCAACCATTGATCCATTCATGAAACACACTCGAATATTAGCTACACCCAATGCTCAAATACGATCATAGTGCCCCTTAGTTGGTGCTTTATAAGAGAAGATGGAGACTCAAATTTAAAATAAAAATTGCATAAGTAAAAGAAAGGCCCTTCGCGGAGGGAAGTAGGGATTTGTAGAGGTGCCAGAGCTGATAGCTTAAATTGAGAGATAAAAACATTTTGGGAGGCATACTTTTCCCACCAATGAAAACGACTTAGAGCTCCCAACACTTTCCATGCTAGATACACCATAGGCGGTTCCCAAACAGAAAATAAAGTTTATTCCTTTTTCCACCATTACTTTCACTTTCCATGGCTAACTGTATCCACAGGTGCCCTCCATACCAACACTTTCCAAGGAATTTATTATTGGACAACATAAAGTAAATTCATTTTTTCATTTCAGGACTGGGCATCCCTAATACCTTTGACGTACTCTTGTGCAATGACAAGTGAATCAACACTCATCGTGAGAATAACACATCTAGCATGGAAAATATTGGCCACCCCTCACCGCCTCGCGAGCGGTAGAGCTCACAAAAGATAAATTTATTTTGAAAATTAGAGATGGCACATGAAAATTTGCTTAGAACGGCATGGAAATACCGCATATAGGTAGATTAGATATAGTGGACTCATATGGCAAAACTGGTTCAAAGGGTTTTGGATGCACAAGTAGTGATCATACTTAGTGCAAAATGAAGGCTAGCAAAAAGATTGAGAAGCGACCAACCAAAAAGCAAAAAATCTCATACCCAAGCATGAAGCATAAGTAACACCGAATAATGCACCACAAGTAGGATATAAATTTCACTTCATAATTATTGACTTTCGTGCTTGCATAGGGAATCACAAACCTTAACATCAATATTCTTACTAAAGCACAATTACTCATCAACATGACACACATATCATATCGTCATATCTCAAAAGCATTACTAAGAATCAAGTTTATTTTTCCAATGATCTTTATGAAAGTTCTTATTATATCCTCCTTGGGTATCTATCCCTTTGGGACTATTTTCATATGTTGCTTTTGATAAGCTCAAACAAATTTAAGTGAAGAACATGAGCATAATATTTCTTTCTCTCAAAATAATCTAAGTGAAGCAAGAGAGAATTTCTTCAATTTTTTACTAAATCCCAAATAAATCTAAGTGAAGCATGAGATAATTTCTTCAAAAATAACAAAGCACACCGTGCTCAAAAAGATATAAGTGAAGTACTGGAGCAAATTCTTGGCTCTAAAATTTTAAGTGAAGCATAGGAGCAATCATAGCATAATTTTTGGCACTCTCAAAAAGGTGTGTTCAGCAAGGATTCAAGACTTAAAACACAAATCAAAACAAGCAAAGACTCGTATCATACAAGACGCTCCAAGCAAAACTCATAATATGTGACGAATAAAAATATAGTTCCAAGTAAAATACTGATGGTTGTTAGAAGAAAGCGGGGATGCCACTCGGGGCATCCCCAAGCTTAGTTGGTTGCTACTTCTTTGAATATTATCTTGGGGTGCCTCGGGCATCCCCAAGCTTAGCTTGTTGCTAATCCTTATTCCTTCATCCATCGTAAGATCACCCAAAACTTGAAAAGTTCAATCACACAAAACTCAACAAAACCTTCGTGAGATCTGTTGGTATAAGAAAGCAAACCACTATTATAAGTACTGTTGCAAACCTATTCGTATTTTATTTTGCATTATATCTACTGTATTCCAACTTTTCTATGGCAAAATCTCATCAAACAAAACCATAGAATCATCAAAACAAGCACACAACGCAAAGAAAATAAAATCTGTCAAAAAACAGAACAGTCTGTAGCAATCTGACTACTTCCAATACTTCTGTAACTCCAAAAATTCTAAAAAATTAGGACAATGTGAATACTTAGTTTATTAACCTTCTGCAAAAAGAATCAACTTAAAATAACTCTTCTTTTTAAAACGAAAAATAATTTCGTGAGCGCAAAAGTTTATATTTTTCAGCAAGATCAAATCAACTTTCACCCAAATCATCCCAAAGGCTTTGCTTGGCACAAACACTAATTTAAACCACAAAAACACATCTAACCAAAGGTATAATTGTGCAATTACACAAGAAAAGAAAAGAAAAAGCAAAAAATTATTTTATTCGTTGGGTTGCCTCCCAACAAGCTCTTCCTTTATAGCCATTAAGATAGGCATGAGATTTCAATGATGCTCAAATGAAAGACAAGAATTGAAGCACAAAGAGAGAATCATAAAACATGTGACAAACACATTTAGGTCTAACATACTTCATATGTATAGGCATTTTGTAGGCAACCAAATTATCAAGACAAGAAACATCTAGCATATGCAAGGTAGAAGAAAAAGACAATAGCAATCTCAACATGACGAGAGATAAATTAGTAGAATGAAAATTTATACAACCATATTTTCCTATCTCAAAATAATTACATGTAGGGTCATACTCAAAATCAACAATATAGCTATCACATAACATATTCTCTACATGACCCACATGCATGCAAAGTTGACACTCTTCCAAAATAGTGGCACTACTGCATGATGTTGCTAACACGACACTACAATCAGAGACCATTCGACGAAACTATGTGCGATGCAATAATAGCAAATGATGTTGTAAAAAAAAGTCAAAAAAGGTGCAAAACATTTGCGATGACGGATGCATCAAATACGGTTCAGATTTTTGTTGCGTGTGCGATTTAGGGCATATGGTTTAGTTCAATTAATTGTTTGCGATGATGAGGAACAAAAGAAACGGGCTGCCAGATGCAGGTGTGTGTGATGTAGAGCATACGGTTCACTCGGATGAACTGTTTGTGATGAGGCGGAACAAGAGAAACGGGCAGCCAGATGAAGGTGTGTGCGATATACGGCATGCAGTTCACTCGGATGAACTATTTGCGTTGAGCTAAGAGAATAGAAACGGTTTAACTTAACAAGATGTGTGTGATAGGCGGCAAACAGTCTATAATCATAAATGTGTGGGAAGACCGATAACAACACAGAAGATTCCTGTCAACAAGCCATGTGTGTTGTGAGCAAACGATTGCTGGTATACAATTGTTAGTGATTGATGAAATCACCACCGACGGGTTCCCTTGTTTAGTCCGTGTGTGATGTGATTTGCTCTGTCTACAGAGCATCAACATATATACTTAAAAAGATAGCATTGCATAACCAAATTTAGCATACAGTTACACAAGTGACTACACACATAACATTTTCACACAACAAAGTAAGCAATTACATGCATACTAAACTAGGAGAAATGAGGATCTAATCATCTACTTCTTGTTGCGACAACGCTTGCCATTGCTCTACTTCCGGCTGGATCCCTGGCTGTTTTGGGGAAGGAGGCACTTCCTCATGTCAATGATCCGCCTGTACATGTCGTAGCACGTGTACGCCTCCTTGGCCGCGTACACGACATGAGCTTTGTCGAGTTTCTCCATCTAGGCCGAGTGCCAGGCACGCTTTCCCTTGTTGCAGGAATCCTTCATGTGTCTCTCCTCCACATAGGCAAAATTGCCATGTAAGCAGGCTATAAGCCCACTATTGTAGTACTTGCTCTTAGCGGCATGGCGGACCAACCGTGTGGGGTGCGAAGTGGCTTCCCTCATGTGGGTGATGGAGGTCATCCCGCACGGGCGCTAGGTCTCAGAGGACGGCCTTGTCATTAGTGTGTGACCTCTCTATGGCGACCGTTCGCTCCCCACTAGCCTCTTCATGTACCATGGCAACCATCCACCGCCTCTTCGCCTTTCCTTCTTGATTTGGAACTGCTGTCGCACGCTCTTCCTCCCTCCATTTGCCTTTGCCCTTCCTTCTGCCATTGTTCGATCATCTTCTCCATGGAGGAATAGGCCAGAAATGACCCCATTATTCTTGCCCCGATCTGAAAGATGATGTGGTGGAGGAACTCATTGATCGGTGCGACATCATCACCTCAGCTAGCATGGCAGGTTCGTTCAAGTCCATTCTTGGCTCAACAAATAACATCATTGCAACGAACCCAAGGGTTCAGGAGCGGTTTGATCTCCCCTATCTTATTTTCCATCACGCTGGTCGCCGGCGTGGGACGACGGAAGCCTCGTCTTGTGCAAGTTGATGTTGCTTGATAATGATACGTGTGATGTTAAGATTCCATCGCTTGAGGGTAAGGCTTGGGCAGGCGCAAATGGAGATTGGGTTGTTTATATTGGGTATAACTGCGAGTGGGAACTTGTGAATGTGTACACTCGTCGCCGGGTTCCACTTCCAAAAATCACAGACTGCCCTGAGGTTGAGCACGCAGGTGATCTACGTACGTTCAAATACGATCATGGTGAATGTTGTCTATGGAAGATAGCAATTTGTCGAGTTCCCAACCGCTCTTGGGATTACAATAACTATGAAGTTGTTGCTATCTTCGACAAGCTTGTTGCCGTCCTTACTTCCACGCCTCGATGGATATTGCTCAAAAATCAATTTATGTACACAGATGAGTACTGTGATGCAATTCAATACGAGGGTCTTGTGTTTGCTGCCACCACTCGTGGCACTATTTTTGCATGGAATCCTTATGGTTTCGATACGTTTGTCTTCCACCACAATTATAATTGTTTCATCCACATGCATGCGGGTTAGCTAGTTTCCCTTTACTAATTAACCTTCTTGTGTTTCCAAGGTCCTGTGAACATTCCACCACCTATACTTGAAAATTTTTATAACCAAGGGGGAGATGTCAATGGTGATGATCACGAGCATGATGACGAGGAGGACCTATATACTCAGTGGCGCCTGACAACTTATTCTGATGCATCACCTCTTCTTGTATGTATACATGACACTGTTGATGTTACTAACGAAGCAGGTGTTGTCTCCCATGGTCGCACTCTCCGGACCTATTCCAACATCCATTGCAGGGTATTCGGGATGAATACTTGTGTCCTAGCGCCAACACCTTCTCCCTGGTTCAGTATTGATAGTCTTGGAGAAAACTCGCTCTTCCTTGGACAAAACTATCCAACAATGGTGAAAGGCGATCCAGCTGTTGTTGGCACAACGTTACTACCGTTTATGAGAAGCAACTGTATCTATACCTCGGACATTGCTATGGTTCCCTACCATGGCTATCACAATATGCGTCCTGATATAGGCCGCTTCAGCCTGGATGATCAGTCCTGGGTTGGTCTCGAGATTGACAATAGTTGGCCCTTGCGAGAGAATAAGTTATGGTTCAAAGCAAGCGTTTCCAACGCTGAGGATTGGTTGAGCTGAAGTTTATTTCATCGCTTTGTTATTTGTTGTGTGAGAAATACTTTAGTATTTACTAGAATGTTTTGTTGGAAATAATCTATAATCCAACATGTATCCTCGTTGTCGTTGGGTGTTGATGACTTGTTGTATATAATCCAACGTGTAGTGTTTTTCTTTTGGATAATTAATGTTGCCGCTTTATTGCTTAACCGAAGCATGTCACGTATCCTTTGTTGGTCTAATGCTCACGGTTCAAATAAATTATCCATTTGGGATATTGGTTCCCAATTATTAATAATCTCCCATTTGTAATTAGATAAAGATTACATCAAAACTGGTCTCAAATTTGACCAAAAAAAGTACAATGCAAGTTTGTATTGGTGTCCATATGACAACACGATAAGTTTCATGGACTTCAAATAAGTTTTGGATGTACTAGAATTTAATATCAAGATTCTCATTGTTAAAAATTTGTCGCACGGGGAGTAAACATGCACCCAGTGAGACACATGTGTTTTTGCAATCCATTTAGGTGCACTGTCACGCGCGCATGTAGCTCGAATTTGATTTTTGCACATTATACCCATAGAAAATCAATCAATTAAAGCACTAAAACGTCTTAATGATCTCTGATTTTTTTCAAAATTAAAACGTCCCTCCTTTGGTAATATATATATATATATATGTTCACCGCAGGATAATAATTTAACATGCATCATACTTGCGGTGGATTCGCGGTGTGTGTGTGTGTGGGTGTGTGCGTCTCGGGGTGGCGGGTGCCTCGCAGTACACTACGAGTTGTGAGCCACCATGTGGGTTGGCCATTTTATTACACAGGCCGGTGCCATATCAGAGTCGTGAATTTGTAATTTCAAACATTACATAGGTCTTTCAAACATACATGTTTTGGCCACATGCAGTCGACGGTTGTCCTACACGACACTCGATACTCACGTGTGACGCTCACTGTGGGCCTGCGAGGTCATCGTCCATCACTTTGACGAACAGCCTGTAATGAGGTTAATTTAAAAAGCAGGTATCTCATTGTTTGCGGCTGAGTGACGGTGGCAGGGTGTTTGACATTCATTCCATTTCTTGCATCGGACCTAAGCATGCAACAAAAGGACATGGATTTGAATTTTCAACCTATTTGTATGCATTAGAGCATGTGCATGTAGTTCAAATTTGAATTATGCACATAAATGCATTAAAAACTCAATTAATGTATAAAAATGTCCGAACAAACCCCGAAAAATTCCAAACTTTAACATAACACTCTTGTTGTTCTATGTCGAAACTACAGAAACAAAATTGAAAGCAATAACAGGCAACAGATATCGTTTCATCCTCAAAGGTGGCACGTTCCCTACCGAAACCATGAGGCTCTTGTTTGTGAGAAGCTCTGGTTTGTGAGAAGCTTAGACCCAACCTGCCCCAAATGGGACAAAAAAATTACCACAGCATGTTGATGCCGCTCCATGGTAGCATGCCAAGTTTCATGAATTTCAGAAGACTTTTGGATTTACTAGAATTTAAAAAACATGTATCTCAATGTTTGCAGCCGAGTGATGGTGGCAGGTTGTTTGACATTCATTCCCATTTCTTGCATGGGACCTAAGCATGCAACCAAGGACACGGATTTGAATTTTCAACCAATTATTATGCATTAGAGCATGTGAAAGTGCAACTATCCCTGGGTGGTTTTGGTAATTCCTAACAACATATATCTCATTGAGCTAATGCTATTTCAAGATAAATATTTCAGGAAAGCTCAATGATTGGCATGGCATGGATGAGAAAAGTGGATCCCTCAAAATGCTAAGGACAAAAGGATTGGCTCAAGCTCAAAGCACAAGACTCTACATTTTCTATTTTAGTGATCCAAGATCACATTGAGTCTATAGGAAAAGCCAATACTATCAAGGAGGGATGAGGTGTTGCTTAATGGCTTTCTTGCTCAAAATGCTTAGTGATATGCTCCAAAGCCCTCAACTACTTTCTCATATCCACATATGACCTAAACCAAAAGTCAAACTCGGCCCCACCGATTCTTTCTATCCGGCGCCACCGAGTTCAGATGTCATAGCCACTGCCACAAACCCTAGGCAAATCGGTCTCACCGATAGGGATCTCGGTCTCACCGAGATGGATTGTAATCTCTCTGTTTCCCTTTGTAACGTTTCGGTCAAACCGAGATGAGCGATCGGTCCCACCGAGATTGCAATGCAAACTCTCTGTTTCCCTTTCGTAACGTTTCGGTCCAACCGAGATGAGCGAATCGGTCCCACCGAGTTTGCCTGACCAACTCTCTGGTTAGCTTATTACCAAAATCGGTCCCACCGAGTTTGTGTAATCGGTCTCACCGAGATTACATTATGCCCTAACCCTAACCATATCGGTCCTACCGAGTTGCATGTCGGTCCCACCGAAAATCCTAACGGTCACATTATTTGCTAAATCGGTCCGACCGAGTTTCACGATTCGGTCCCACCGAGATTGGTAAGTTGTGTGTAACGGTTAGATTTTGTGTGGAGGCTATATATACCCCTCCACCCACTCTTCATTCGTGGAGAGAGCCATCAGAACATGCCTACACTTCCAACATACATTTTCTGAGAGAGAACCACCTACACTTGTGTTGAGGTCAAGATATTCCATTCCTACCATATGAATCTTGATCTCTAGCCTTCCCCAAGTTGCTTTCCACTCAAATCTTCTTTCCACCAAATCCTAATCCTGTGAGAGAGAGTTGAGTGTTGGGGAGACTATCATTTGAAGCACAAGAGCAAGGAGTTCATCATCAACACACCATTTGTTACTTCTTGGAGAGTGGTGTCTCCTAGATTGGCTAGGTGTCACTTGGGAGCCTCCGACAAGATTGTGGAGTTGAACCAAGGAGTTTGTAAGGGCAAGGAGATCGCCTACTTCGTGAAGATCTACCCTAGTGAGGCAAGTCCTTCGTGGGCGACGGCCATGGTGGGATAGACAAGGTTGCTTCTTCATGGACCCTTCGTGGGTGGAGCCCTCCGTGGACTCGCGCAGCCGTTACCCTTCGTGGGTTGAAGTCTCCATCAACGTGGATGTACGATAGCACCACCTATCGGAACCACGACAAAAACATCCGTGTCTCCAATTGCGTTTGCCTTCTCAAACTCCTCCCCTTTACCTTCATATGCAATTGTTTTACATTCCGCTGCTATACTCTTAGAATTGCATGTGTAGGTTGATTGCTTGACTTGTGCTAAGTTGCTAAAATCTGCCAAGAACTAAAATTGGGAAAAGGCTAGATTTTTATTTGGTCAAGTAGTCTAATCACCCCCCTCTAGACATACTTTCGATCCTACAAGTGGTATCAGAGCTTTGGTCTCCATTTGCTTTGATTTCCATAGCTTTTGGTAGTCATAGCCTTGGTTTCACAACCTAGGAGAGTATGGCGTCTAGCGAGGGAAATTACCACCGTAGAGGTCCTTACTTTGATGGTACTAATTTTGCTAGTTGGAAGCATAAGATGAAAATGCATATTCTTGGACATAACCCCGCCGTTTGGGCTATTGTGTGTATTGGCTTGCAAGGTGAATTCTTTGATGGGAGAGAACCGAACCGTGAAGCTACCGCGGAAGAGTTGAAGATGCTGCAATACAATGCTCAAGCTTGTGATATCCTCTTCAACGGATTGTGCCCCGAAGAATTCAACAAAATCAGCCGTCTTGAGAATGCAAAGGAAATTTGGGATACTTTGATTGATATGCACGAAGGTACCGACTCCGTCAAGGAATCCAAGTTGGATGTGCTTCAAAGTCAGCTTGACAAGTTCAAAATGAAGGATGGTGAAGGTGTCGCTGAAATGTACTCTAGGCTTGCTCTTATCACAAATGAGATTGCCGGCTTAGGAAGTGAAGAGATGACCGACAAATTCATCATCAAGAAGATCCTAAGAGCTTTGGATGGAAAATATGATACCGTGTGCACATTGATCCAAATGATGCCCAATTACAAAGATCTCAAGCCAACGGAAGTCATTGGAAGAATTGTTGCTCATGAGATGTCACTCAAGGATAAGGAGGAGCTCCACAACAAGTCAAGTGGTGCTTACAAAGCCTCATGTGAAGCTCCCACATCATCAAGTGAGAAACAAACCTTCAATGAAGAATTGAGCCTAATGGTGAAGAACTTCAACAAGTTCTACAAGAGTAGAAGCAAGGAAAGAAGTTCCAAGTCAAGGTCCTACAATGACAAAAGATCTTCTAGTCATGAGCGTAATTGCTACAATTGTGGAAGACCCGGACACTATTCCAATGAGTGTACGGCACCCTACAAAAGAAGAGAAGATTCTCCAAAAAGAAGAAGTAGAAGAGAAGAATCACCATCAAGAGAAAGAAGGAGTAGAGATGATCGTTATGAACGAAGAACATCCCGGAGAAGCAAGGATTTGGAAAGGAAGGTCATCAAGGAGCTACACAAAACGAAGACATCAAGCTCATGTTGGTGAATGGGTATCCGGCTCCGACTCCGACAATCACTCCGAGAGAAGCTATCACTCCGACTCCGAATATACTCAAGATGAAGGTGTTGCCGGTCTAGCACTCGTGTCAACCAACTCCTACGACATATTTGATTCACCAAATGAAGGACTTGGAAGATGCTTCATGGCTAAAGGCCCAAAGGTATCACACCCCGAGTATGTTGATTTCAATAGTGATGAAGATGACTTGTTAGGTGATGATGATTTACTTGTTGACAACTCTAGTGATGAATACTATGATGAAACGTCAATTAATCATGCTAATCAAGATAAAACGAATGACAATGATAAGGAGAAGATTGAGCTCCTAACTAAAGAACTAAACACTCTTAAGTTAGCTCATGAAACTATCTTAGGAGATCATCGAGAACTTTTAAGGACTCATGAGAAGTTACGCTTTGAAAAGCTCAACCTTGAGCAAGAGCATGAGTTCTTAAAGGCAATCAATGATGATCTTCGCAAGAAAAGTTCTTCTTACATTGCCAAGCGTTTACTCTTATCTACTTACATGCCTCAAGTCAAGTCTAGTAACAAGAACAAGAAAGATTCTTCCTCTAGTAGTAACAATAATCATGCTAAATCCAATGTTGTTGCTTCTAGTAGTTCTCTTGATTCCACTAATGATTCTCTTAGCCAAGTTACACTTGAGCAAGAAAATAGCTTATTGAAGGGAATTATAGAGAAAGGTGTTTACAAGAGCCTTGCCGGGAGTAAGCAATTCGAGGAAATTGTACGCAAGCAAGGAAGGCACCGGAAGAACCAAGGTGTTGGTTTTGAACGAAAGTTCAATGCCAATGGAGTTGAGTGGGAAGAAGATCAATACCCCAAGACGAAGTTTGTTCCTCAACAAGAGAAGTATGATCCTACTTCTTTCAAAGGGACACAAGCTCAAGATGATCTTCCACCACAAGACCACAAGCAAAAAGGCAAGGACAAGCTTCAAGAGGAGATTGATGCATTTGAAGAAGCTCCTAAGGCCTTGGTCAAGTGGGTTCCCAAGACTACATCAAGTTCTACTTCATCGAGTACAACTACAACTCCAAGGATTCCCATCAAGATGATGTGGATCCCGAAGAAGAAGAACTAGAGAGTTCTTGAGGGTGACTCCGCCAACATATTTCACTCTTATCATTTTGGCAAGGACAAGTGCAATCAACTTCCACATCTTGCACTAGTTCAAGGAGTCACAAACCCTCTTGTTGGTAAGACAAGGGACAAGGTAACCTAATGCTTTCATGGACATCATCTTGTGTGTGCATCACTCTATGTCTATGGATATCCTTGTTTGTTCCTTGTGGGACTAACCCGTGTAGGTATTGAAAGTGCAACTCACTCCAAAGGATTGCTCCAAATGATCTACATCAACATTGAGCATCCACATCTTCAACACCTACATGAAGTCATCATCGACAAAACCCAAGGTTAGTTCATCCCTCTTAGGGGGCATCTCACATCTAGGGGGAGCTTTACTCAAAGAATTGAGCCAAAGCAACTCTAATGGTGTGAACACAACAATGCTTTATGTAAAAGTGGTAACCCCACTTGTGCTTAAACGATGAGTATGACCTATGATCAAATGTTCTCATTTGACTCCTAAGTCAATATACTCATATATAGATGACCTAGTCATCGCCAATTGCTTGATAGATGATAGAATTGGTTGTGCATGCTTTGCCACATATTTCATTTGCCATTTTATTGTGTGAGCATGTTGGTTGCATAATTTACTCATTCGAGGACATCCACTTGTAGCTTTGATTGTTTGGTTTCTTTTCTTTTGCCAAGTGGATGGACAAGAATGCCTAAGAACCTTCTCTAGCTATCTATGCTTTTCTTGTCTCAAACTCTATTCATGCTATATCACAAAGTTTGATCAAGTCAGATTCGAACCACTCTGTGTGAGGAGCACTCGGAGTCCCCGATTCGTCATAGACTTAAACTTCCAAAACCTCTTTGTGCGTTTCGGTCTGACCGATTCAACCATTTCGGTCATACCGAGATCACTAAGTTGATCTAGGTTTTCAATCTCGGTGCAACCGATTTGAACTTTTTGGTCACATCAAGTTGCAGTAACTGCTTACAGTTATGCATCTCGGTGCCACCGAGTTGTTCCACTCAGTCACACCGACAGGGTCAGGCTATATATACCCCCGGGCCAAAATTTGGAAACTTTTCTGAAACCCTTCGCCCGCGCACAGCCTTCTCTGCCTCTTTGGGTCTCCGGATCGTCCTCCTCGTCGCCATCGACCTCCCGCCGCTGGTCTCCGCCGCCGTCAACGGGATTCTGCTCCGTCGTTGTCGCCGTAGCAAATCTATCGCCGCATTAGGGTATGGATTTGAACTTTGTGCAATTCCTTACTCCGATTCCTAGCACATTGCATTGCCATGAATCTTGCCACGTTTGAAATCACTCTATCCAGCGAAATCACTCTGTAGATTAGTTTTGGATTGAAAATTTAGGGTTAGGTTTCCGTCGAATTCATCTCGGACCGACCGAGTTGTAGAAATTGGTCTCACCGATTTGACTCATACCATTGCACTTGTGATTCTCGATCTGACCGAGAATTGCAAATCGGTGTGACCGAGTTCAATTCTTTGTGAAACCCTAGCAGTCTTGGTGCCACCAAACTGTAACTCGGTCTGACCGAGTTCACTAGTTTAGGTTCCAAAAGCTGCTTCGGTATCACCGAGTTTACAAATCGGTAGCTCCGAAATGCTTTCTGTGGAAAACTAAAACTAAGTTTTTTACTCAATATTTTGCAAAAACCTCTGTGCTTTGTGATGCTCATCTACTCTACCTCATCTACATCTATTCACAGGGTCTGCTGTCAGAGTTTGCATCATGTCAGATCAGAGTGACAGTCAGAACAAGTCTGAGGAGCAAGTTCACATGAGTGAGGGCACTAGTCCCTCTAGTGGTTATGATGAGGTTAGTAGGAGCACACCCAGCAATTTTCCCAAGGCAGCCACCAGGGCCAGAAAGAAGAAGACCTCAGATTCTGAAGATGAGGACTATGTGGCCGTTGAGGATGAGGCCACTTCCAAGAAGAAGGTGCTGAAGAAGGAATATATTTTTTTGAATGGTCTGAAGAAGGAATATGGCACAGCTGCATCCACGAAGCCAGGAATGCAAAAGAAGGCACCTGCCAGGAGAATTCCCACTTCCAAACCTAGGAAGGTTGCCACTGGTGAAACCATGAAGTTCACCATTGAGTATGCTGGTGAAGCTACTGGCCAAGATAAGAAGAAGAAGAGAGTCAGAACTACTACTGCCAAAGTACTTGGCAAGCCCTCTATGAGGAGAGACTCTGAAGAAGAAGAGGAAGAGGTTGCTGCACCAACACCTAAAGCTCAGAAGCTGATGGGAGATGCTATAAAATCAGGGGTTGGTCCATCTAAGCCCAAAGATGCTCCAAAGTCTGCTGCTCCTAAACCCAAGTCTGCACCCAAGAGGAACACCAGGAGTATTCCAGCTGCAGAGAAGAACAAGGCCCCAGTGCCTGAAGCTGCTGAAGAAGAAGATGAAGATTCACTTGTCTTGAGAAAGTTGAAGCCCAAGATCCCTGATCATAATGATGCTCATCCAGTTGCAGAGGATATGAAGCTCAGGAAAGATGCAGGTCTGAGACAGTGGAGACAGACTGACCCCTATGCTGTCAGGAGAAGAACTGTTGTGGACTACAGGTTCCACACTAAGGAACAACAAGATTTCTATGAGACAATGTTGTTCGACAAGAAGCCCATAGTATGTGACATGAGATGGGTTGACTGGGATTACATCAAGAAGAATGAAGAGCACTATCCAGGAGTTTATGACAGTTTCAAGTCTTGTGGAGTAGATGACTTTGTTGGTCAGAAGCTCACCAAGTGGAATGATGAGCTCATCATGCAGTTTTACTCCACAGCTCATTTCTACCCAGATGGGAAGATAGTCTGGATGTCTAAGGGTACTAGGTACCAATCAACAGTTGAAGAATGGTCTGAATTGATAAATGCTCCAAAAGAGAATGAGGATGACTTGGATGTCTATGCCAAGAAGAAGAAAGACCACAACTCCATGGCACACATGTACAGAGAGATCCCAGATGTTGCACTAGAGACACACAAGTTTGGATCTGTACATTACCTGCTGTCAGGATTGCCTACTATCAACTGGATCTTAAGGCATACTTTGCTGCCCAAGTCAGGTGATCACAAGATGATCAGAGGCCATGCAATTAACTTGCTGCATATATTTGATGTGCCTCAGAAATTCAACGTCATGAGCCTGATTGTGGAAACAATTAAAAGGACTGCTACTGATCATAAGAGGAGCTGTGGGTATGCCCCACACATTCAGGAGCTTATAAACTCCAAGATGGGCACTAGCACATATCTTTTGGACAAGGAGCACCTGCCCATCTACCCTGATTTCGAGGACAACACCATTGTGATGGATGAAAATGAACCATCATCTGTGCAAGCACAAGAGAAGAAAGAGAAGGCAAGGGCTGAGAAAGCTGCTAAGATGCCAACTGCTGAAGAGGCATCTCAGATTTTCCTAAAGAGCAAGCAAGATCAGCTTGGCTACTTGATTGCCTCCACCTTGAGGATTGAGAAGGGCTTGGCCACCCTGACTCAAAACCAGGAGAGCTTGGAGAGGAATCATAGAGCAGAAGTTTTATGCTCTTGATGTCAAAGTGACTGAGATCCAAACTGCAGTTGAGCAACTTCAGGAGGATGTGGAGGAGAAGAAGGGCAAGTCCACTACTGATGCTTTTGCTAGAGTGCCCAAAGGATAGAGATCTGCTGCAGTGCTTGTTCCAGACACCAGAGCTACATCATCTGCACCAGCTACAGCTTCAGTGCCTCCAGCTCCAGCACCCACTCCACCAGCTCCATCTACATCAACAGAAGTCTTCGTCCAAGGAGCCATCTCTACACCATCATGTGAAGACCAAGCCTGAGAGTCGTTTAGCACTATGCATTCTTTTATGAACTTTTTGGTAACTTGTTACCAAAGGGGGAGAAAAATGTATAGATCATAGGCTTCGAGAGAGAGTGTTGCTTTTGATCTCTCTTGTCTTTTTGGTGGTTGAACTTCGTTATTTGTGTTTGCTTGTTTGCTTGATACACTATGCCTTGTGTGAGATTCTTGGATGATCATGTGTTTGATCATATGCTATGCTACATTAATGCTTGTTGGATGACATTATCTCTTTATATCCTCATATGATCATTCACTTTGCTTGGTGATGAGTGCATGTGTTTAATTTTTATCATTCTGAGTGCTCCACCAAGATGTATGTGACATGGAAGAGTAACCCATGATCCTAACTCATTGTGCATTTGCAGTCCAAAGCAAATTTTAAATAATGCACAAATTTAGCGGGAGCTCTTACTTTTCACATACTTCTCAAAGTGACAACGTCTTTCAATCTTATTATCATTTGTCGAAGCTTTGATCTATATGTTTTCATCAATTACCAAAAAGGGGGAGATTGAAAGTGCAACTATCCCTGGGTGGTTTTGGTAATTCCTAACAACATATAGCTCATTGAGCTAATGCTACCTCAAGATAAATATTTCAGGAAAGCTCAATGATTGGCATGGCAAGGATGAGGAAAGCGGATCCCTCAAAATGCTAAGGACAAAAGGATTGGCTCAAGCTCAAAGCACAAGACTCTACATTTTCTATTTTAGTGATCCAAGATCACATTGAGTCTATAGGAAAAGCCAATACTATCAAGAGGGAATGAGGTGTTGCTTAATGGCTTTCTTGCTCAAAATGCTTAGTGATATGCTCCAAAGCCCTCAACTACTTTCTCATATCCACATATGTCCTAAACCAAAATTCAAACTCGGCCCCATGGATTCTTTCTATCCGGTGCCACCGAGTTCAGATGTCATAGCCACTGCCACAAACCCTAGGCAAATCGGTCTCGCCGATAGGGATCTCGGTCTCACCGAGATGGGATTGTAATCTCTCTGTTTCCCTTCGTAACGTTTCGGTCAAACCGAGATGAGCGATTGGTCCCACCGAGATTGCAATGCAAACTCTCTGTTTCCCTTTCGTAACATTTCGGTCCAACCGAGATGAGCGAATCATGTTGGGGAACGTAGCAGAAATTCAAAATTTTCCTACGTGTCACCAAGATCTATCTATGGAGAAACCAGCAACGAGGGGAAGGAGAGTGCATCTACATACCCTTGTAGATCGCTAAGCGGAAGCGTTCAAGAGAACGGGGTTGAAGGAGTCGTACTCATCGTGATCCAAATCACCAGAGATCCTAGTGCCGAACGGATGGCACCTCCGCGTTCAACACACGTACAGCCCGGTGACATCTCCCATGCCTTGATCCAGCAAGGAGAGAGGGAGAGATTGAGGAAGACTCCGTCCAACAGCAGCACAACGGCGTGGTGGTGATGGAGGAGCGTGGCAATCCAGCAGGGCTTCGCCAAGCACCGCGGGAGAGGAGAAGGGAGAGAGGTAGGGCTGCACCAGGGAGAGGAGAGAACTCATGTGTTGGCAGCCCCAAAACCCTCAAGTATATATAGGGGAGAGGGAGGGGGGTGCGCCCCCTCTAGGGTTTCCACCCCAAGGGGTGCGGCAGCCCCAATCCCATCTAAGGGTGGCGGCCAAGGGGAAGAGGGGGAAACTTGCCCCCCAAGTTAGGTGGAAGCACCCCCTCCCCAAACCCTAGGCGCCTTGGGCCCTTGTGGGGGGGCGCACCAGCCCACCTGGGGCTGGTCCCCTCCCACACTTGGCCCATGCAGCCCTCCGGGGCCGGTGGCCCCACTTGGTGGACCCCCGGGACCCTCCCGGTGGTCCCGGTACGTTACCGATAAAACCCGAAACTTTTCCGGTGACCAAAACAGGACTTCCCATATATAAATCTTTACCTCCGGACCATTCCGGAACTCCTCGTGACGTCCGGGATCTCATCCGGGACTCCGAACAACATTCGGTAACCACATACAAACTTCCTTTATAACCCTAGCGTCATCGAACCTTAAGTGTGTAGACCCTACGGGTTCGGGAGACATGCAGACATGACCGAGACGTTCTCCGGTCAATAACCAACAGCGGGATCTGGATACCCATGTTGGCTCCCACATGTTCCACGATGATCTCATCGGATGAACCACGATGTCAAGGACTCAATCGATCCCGTATACAATTCCCTTTGTCTAGCGGTATTGTACTTGCCCGAGATTCGATCGTCGGTATACCGATACCTTGTTCAATCTCGTTACCGGCAAGTCTCTTTACTCGTTCCGTAACACATCATCCCGTGATCAACCCCTTGGTCACATTGTGCACATTATGATGATGTCCTACCGAGTGGGCCCAGAGATACCTCTCCGTTACACGGAGTGACAAATCCCAGTCTCGATTCGTGCCAACCCAACAGACACTTTCGGAGATACCTGTAGTGCACCTTTATAGCCACCCAGTTACGTTGTGACGTTTGGTACACCCAAAGCATTCCTACGGTATCCGGGAGTTGCACAATCTCATGGTCTAAGGAAATGATACTTGACATTAGAAAAGCTTTAGCATACGAACTACGATCTTTGTGCTAGGCTTAGGATTGGGTCTTGTCCATCACATCATTCTCCTAATGATGTGATCCCGTTATCAACGACATCCAATGTCCATGGTCAGGAAACCGTAACCATCTATTGATCAACGAGCTAGTCAACTAGAGGCTTACTAGGGACATGGTGTTGTCTATGTACCCACACATGTATCTGAGTTTCCTATCAATACAATTATAGCATGGATAATAAACGATTATCATGAACAAGGAAATATAATAATAACTAATTTATTATTGCCTCTAGGGCATATTTCCAACAGTCTCCCACTTGGACTAGAGTCAATAATCTAGTTCACATCGCCATGTGATTAACACTCACAGGTCACATCGCCATGTGACCAACATCCAAAGAGTTTACTAGTGTCACTAAACTAGTTCACATCATCATGTGATTAAGACTCAATGAGTTCTGGGGTTTGATCATGTTTTGCTTGTGAGAGAGGTTTTAGTCAACGGGTCTGCAACATTCAGATCCGTATGTACTTCGCAATTCTCTATGTCATATTGTAAATGCTGCTTCCACGCTCCACTTGGAGCTATTCCAAATTGTTGCTCCACTATATGTATCCGGTTTGTTACTCAGAGTCATTCGGATAGGTGTTAAAGCTTGCATCGACGTAACCCTTTACGCCGAACTCTTTATCACCTCCATAATCGAGAAACATGTCCTTATTTACTCCAAGGACAATTTTGACCGCTGTCCAATGATCCATTCCTGGATCATTCTTGTACCCCTTGACTGACTCATGGCAAGGCACACTTCCGGTGCGGTACACAGCATAGCATACTATAGAGCCTACGTCTGAAACATAGGGGACGGCCTTCGTCCTTTCTCTCTCTTCTGCCGTGGTCGAGCTTTAAGTCTTAACTTCATACCTTACAACTCAGGCAAGAACTCCTTCTTTGACTGATCCATCTTGAACACCTTTCAAGATCATGTCAAGGTATGTGCTCATTTGAAAGTACCATTTAGCGTTTTTGATCTATCCTCATAGATCTTGATGCTCAATGTTCAAGTAGCTTAATCCAGGTTTTCTATTGAAAAACACCTTTCAAATAACCCTATATGCTTTCCAGAAATTCTACATCATTTCTGATCAACAATATGTCAACAACATATACTCATCAGAAATTCTATAGTGCTCCCACTCACTTCTTTGGAAATACAAGTTTCTCATAAACTTTGTATAAACCCAAAATCTTTGATCATCTCATCAAAGCGTACATTCCAACTCCGAGATGCTTACTCCAGTCCTTAGAAGGATCGCTGGAGCTAGCATACCTTTTAGCATCCTTAGGATCGACAAAACCTTTCTGATTGTATCACATACAACCTTTCCTTACGAAAACTGGTAAGGAAACTCGTTTTGACATCCATCTGCCAGATTTCATAAATGCAGCTAATGCTAACATGATTCCGACGGACTTAAGCATCGCTACGGATGAGAAAATCTCATCGTAGTCAACTCCTTGAACTTGTGAAAAACTCTTCGCCACAAGTCGAGCTTCATAGACGGTGACATTACCGTCCACGTCCGTCTTCTTCTTAAAGATCCATTTATCTCAATGGCTTGCCGATCATCGGGCAAGTCCACCAAAGTCCATGCTTTCTTCTGATACATGGATCCTATCTCGGATTTCATGGCCTCTAACCATTTGTCAGAATTTGGGCCCACCATCGCTTCTCCATAGCTCGTAGGTTCATTGTTGTCTAGCAACATGACCTTCAAGACAGGAGCACGTACCACTCTGAAGTAGTACGCATCCTTGTCTACCTACGAGGTTCGGTAGTGACTTGATCCGAAGTTTCATGATCACTATCATAAGCTTCTACTTCAATTGGTGTAGGCGCCACAGGAACAACTTCCTGTGGCCTGCTACACACTAGTTGAAGTGACGGTTCAATAACCTCATCAAGTTTCCACCATCCTCCCACTCAATTCTTGAGACAAACCTTTCCTCGAGAAAGGACCCGATTCAAGAAACAATCCCTATTGCTTTCGGATCTGAATTAGGAGGTATACCCAACTGTTTTGGGTGTCCTATGAAGATGCATTTTATCCGCTTTGGGTTCGAGCTTATCAACCTGAAACTTTTCACATAAGCGTCGCAGCCCCAAACTTTTAAGAAACGACAACTTAGGTTTCTCCAAACCATAGTTCAAACGGTGGTCGTCTCAACGGAATTACGTGGTGCCCTATTAAAGTGAGTGCGCTTGTCTCTAATGCCTAACCCATGAACGATAGTGGTAATTCGATAAGAGATATCATGGTACGCACCATATCCAATAGGGTGCAACTATGATGTTCGGACACACCATCACACTATGGTGTTCCAGGCGGTATTAATTGTGAAACAATTTCCACAATGTTTTAATTGTGTGCCAAAGCTCGTAACTCAGATACTCATCTCTATGATCATATCATAGACATTTTATCCTCTTGTCACAATGACCTTCAACTTCACTCTGAAACTATTTGAACCATTCAATAATTCAGACTTGTGTTTCATCAAGTAAATATACAGTATCTACTTAAATCATCTGTGAAGTAAAACATAACGATATTCACTGCATGCCTCAGCACTCATTGGACTGCACACATCAAAGTGTGTTACTTCCAACAAGTTGCTATCTTGTTCCATCTTACTGAAACCGAGGCTTTTCAGTCATCTTGCCTATGTGGTATGATTTGCATATGTCAAGTGATTCAAAATCAAGTGAGTCCAAACAATCCATCTGCATGGAGTTTCTTCATGCGTATACACCAATAGACATGGTTTGCATGTCTCAAACTTTTCAAAAACGAGTGAGTCCAAAGATCCATCAACATGGAGCTTCATCATGCGTTTTACACCAATATGACTTACATGGCAGTGCCACAAGTAAGTGGTACTATCATTACTATCTTATATCCTTTTGGCATGAAAATGTGTATCACTACGATCGAGATTCAATAAACCATTCCTTTTAGGTGCTAGACCATTGAAGGTATTATTCAAATAAACAGAGTAACCATTATTCTCCTTAAATGAATAACCGTATTGCGACAGACATAATCCAATCACGTCTATGCTCAACGCAAACACCAAATAACAATTATTTAGGTTTAACACCAATCTCGATGGTAGAGGGAGCGTGCGATGCTTGATCACATCAACCTTGGAAACACTTCCAACACGTATCGTCAGCTCACCTTTAGCTAGTCTCCGTTTATTCCGTAGCTTTTATTTCGAGTTACTAACACTTAGCAACCGAACCGGTATCTAATACCCTGGTGCTACTAGGAGTACTAGTAAAGTACACATTAACATAATGTATATCCAATATACTTCTATCGACCTTGCCAGCCTTCTTATCTACCAAGTATCTAGGGTAATTCTGCTCCAGTGGCTGTTCCCCTTATTACAGAAGCACTTAGTCTCGGGTTTGGGTTCAACCTTGGGTTTCTTCACTGGAGCAGCAACTGATTTGCCGTTTCATGAAGTGTCCCTTCTTGCCCTTGCCCTTCTTGAAACTAGTGGTTTCACCAACCATCAACAATTGATGCTCCTTCTTGATTTCTACTTTCGCGGTGTCAAACATCGTGAATACCTCAAGGATCATCTATCCCTGATATGTTATAGTTCATCACGAAGCTCTAGCAGCTTGGTGGCAATGACTTTGGAGAAACATCACTATCTCATCTGGAAGATCAACTCCCACTCGATTCAAGTGATTGTTGCACTCAGACAATCTGAGCACAAGCTCAACGATTGAGCTTTTCTCCCTTAGTTTGCAGGCTAAGAAAATTGTCGGAGGTCTTATACCTCTTGACGTGGGCACGAGCCTGAAATCCCAATTTCAGCCCTCGAAACATCTCATATGTTCCGCGACGTTTCGAAAAACGTCTTTGGTGCCTCAACTCTAAACCGTTTAACTGAACTATCACGTAGTTATCAAAACGTGTATGTCCGATGTTCGCAACATCCACAGACGACGTTTGGGGTTCAGCACACTGAGCGGTGCATTAAGGACATAAGCTTTCTACTGTCCGCATAATCGCTACTGTCAACTTTCAACTATATTTTCTCTAGGAACATATCTAAACAGTGGAACTAAAGCGCGAGCTTACGACATAATTTGCAAAGATCTTTTGACTATGTTCAGGATAATTAAGTTCATCTCATGAACTCCCACTCAGATAGACATCCCTCTAGTCATCTAAGTGATTACATGATCCAAGTCAACTAGGCCGTGTCCGATCATCACGTGAGACGGACTAGTCATCATCGGTGAACATCTTCATGTTGATCGTATCCACTATACGACTCATGCTCGACCTTTCGGTCTCTTGTGTTCCGTGGCCATGTCTGTACATGCTAGGCTCGTCAAGTTAACCTAAGTGTTTCGTGTGTGTAAATCTGGCTTACACCCGTTATATGTGAACGTAAGAATCTATCACACCCGATCATCACGTGGTGCTTCGAAACGACGAACTTTCGCAACGGTGCACAGTTAGGGGGAACACTTTCTTGAAATTTTAATAAGGGATCATCTTATTTACTACCGTCGTTCTAAGCAAACAAGATGCATAAACATGATAAACATCACATGCAATCAAATAGTGACATGATATGGCCAATATCATTTTGCTCCTTTTGATCTCCATCTTCGGGGCTCCATGATCATCATCGTCACCGGCATGACACCATGATCTCCATCATCATGATCTCCATCATCGTGTCTTCATGAAGTTGTCTCGCCAACTATTACTTCTACTACTATGGCTACCGGTTAGCAATAAAGTAAAGTAATTACATGGCGTTGTTCAATGACACGCAGGTCATACAATAAATTAAGACAACTCCTATGGCTCCTGCCGGTTGTCATACTCATCGACATGCAAGTCGTGATTCCTATTACAAGAACATGATCAATCTCATACATCACATATCATTCATCACATTCTTCTTGGCCATATCACATCACATAGCATACCCTGCAAAAACAAGTTAGACGTCCTCTAATTGTTGTTTGCATGTTTTACGTGGCTGCTATGGGTTTCTAGCAAGAACGTTTCTTACCTACGCAAAACCACAACGTGATATGCCAATTGCTATTTACCCTTCATAAGGACCCTTTTCATCGAATCCGTTCCGACTAAAGTGGGAGAGACTGGCACCCGCTAGCCACCTTATGCACCAAGTGCATGTCAGCCGGTGGAACCTGTCTCACGTAAGAGTACATGTAAGGTCGGTCCGGGCCGCTTCATCCCACAATACCGTCGAAACAAGATTGGACTAGTAACGGTAAGCATATTGAAAAAAATCAACGCCCACAACTACTTTGTGTTCTACTCGTGCAAAGAATCTACGCAATAGACCTAGCTCATGATGCCACTGTTGGGGAACGTAGAAGAAATTCAAAATTTTCCTATGTGTCACCAAGATCTATCTATGGAGAAACCAGCAACGAGGGGAAGGAGAGTGCATCTACATACCCTTGTAGATCGCTAAGCGGAAGCGTTCAAGAGAACGGGGTTGAAGGAGTCGTACTCATCGTGATCCAAATCACCGGAGATCCTAGTGCCGAACGGACGGCACCTCCGCGTTCAACACACGTACAGCCCGGTGATGTCTCCCATGCCTTGATCCAGCAAGGAGAGAGGGAGAGGTTGAGGAAGACTCCACACAGTAGTAGCACAACGGCGTGGTGGTGATGGAGGAGCGTGGCAATCCAGCAGGGCTTCGCCAAGCACCGCGGGAGAGGAGAAGGGAGAGAGGTAGGGCTGCGCCAGGGAGAGGAGAGAACTCATGTGTTGGCAGACCCAAAACCCTCAAGTATATAAAGGGGAGAGGGAGGGGGTGCGCCCCCTCTAGGGTTTCCACCCCAAGGGGTGCGGCAGCCCCAATCCCATCTAAGGGTGGCAGCCAAGGGGGGGAGAGGGGGAAACTTGCCCCCCAAGTTAGGTGGAAGCACCCCCTCCCCAAACCCTAGGCGCCTTGGGCCCTTGTGGGGGGAGGGGGGTGCACCAGCCCACCTGGGGCTGGTCCCCTCCCACACTTGGCCCATGCAGCCCTCCGGGGCCGGTGGCCCCACTTGGTGGACCCCCGGGACCCTCCCGGTGGTCCCGGTACGTTACCGATAAAACCCGAAACTTTTCCTGTGACCAAAACAGGACTTCCCATATATAAATCTTTACCTCCGGACCATTCCGGAACTCCTCGTGACGTCTGGGATCTCATTCGGGACTCCGAAAAACATTCGGTAACCACATAAAAACTTCCTTTATAACCCTAGCGTCATCGAACCTTAAGTGTGTAGACCCTACGGGTTCGGGAGACATGTAGACATGACCGAGACGTTCTCCGGTCAATAACCAACAGCGGGATCTGGATACCCATGTTGGCTCCCACATGTTCCACGATGATCTCATCGGATGAACCACGATGTCAAGGACTCAATCGATCCCGTATACAATTCCCTTTGTCTAACGGTATTGTACTTGCCCGAGATTCGATCGTCGGTATACCGATACCTTGTTCAATCTCGTTACCGGCAAGTCTCTTTACTCGTTCCGTAACACATCATCCCGTGATCAACCCCTTGATCACATTGTGCACATTATGATGATGTCCTACCGAGTGGGCCCAGAGATACCTCTCCGTTACACGGAGTGACAAATCCCAGTCTCGATTCGTGCCAACCCAACAGACACTTTCGGAGATACCTGTAGTGCACCTTTATAGCCACCCAGTTACGTTGTGACATATGGTACATCCAAAGCATTCCTACGGTATCCGGGAGTTACACAATCTCATGGTATAAGGAAATGATACTTGACATTAGAAAAGATTTAGCATATGAACTACGATCTTTTGTGCTAGGCTTAGGATTGGGTCTTGTCCATCACATCATTCTCCTAATGATGTGATCCCGTTATCAACGACATCCAATGTCCATGGTCAGGAAACCGTAACCATCTATTGATCAACGAGCTAGTCAACTAGAGGCTTACTAGGGACATGGTGTTGTCTATGTATCCACACATGTATCTGAGTTTCCTTTCAATACAATTATAACATGGATAATAAACGATTATCATGAACAAGGAAATATAATAATAACTAATTTATTATTGCCTCTAGGGCATATTTCCAACAAATCGGTCCCACAAAGTTTGCCTGACCAACTCTCTGGTTAGCTTATTACCAAAATCGGTCCCACCGAGTTTGTGTAATCGGTCTCACCGAGATTACGTTATGCCCTAACCCTAACCATATCAGTCCTACCGAGTTGCATGTCGGTCCCATCGAAAATCCTAACGGTCACATTATTTGCTAAATCGGTCCGACCGAGTTTCATGATTCGGTCCCACCGAGATTGGTAAGTTGTGTGTAACTGTTAGATTTTGTGTGGAGGCTATATATACCCCTCCATCCACTCTTCATTCGTGGAGAGAGCCATCAGAACATGCCTACACTTCCAACATACATTTTCTAAGAGAGAACCACCCACACTTGTGTTGAGGTCAAGATATTCCATTCCTATCATATGAATCTTGATCTATAGCCTTCCCCAAGTTGCTTTCCACTCAAATCTTCTTTCCACCAAATCCAAATCCTGTGAAAGAGAGTTGAGTGTTGGGGAGACTCTCATTTGAAGCACTAGGCCATCGGTTAATAGGTTAGTTCAAAAAATAATATAAAATAGCATATAAATGCCTATTAAACATCCAAAATAGATAATATAATAGCATGGAACAATCAAAAATTATAGATACGTTGAAGATATATCAAGCATCCCCAAGCTTAATTCTTGCTCGTCCTCGAGTAGGTAAATGATAAAACAGAATTTTTGATGTGAATGCTACCTAACATATTTAACGATTTAATTTTATTTATTGTGGCATGAATGTTCAGATCCAAAAGATTCAAAACAAAAGTTTAATATTGACATAAAAATAATAATACTTCAAGCATACTAACAAAGCAATCATGTCTTCTCAAAATAACCTGGCCAAAGAAAGCTATCCCTACAAAATCATATAGTCTGGCTATGCTCTATCTTCATCACACAAAATATTTAAATCATGCACAACCCCGACGACAAGCCAAGCAATTGTTTCATACTTTTGATGTTCTCAAACTTTTTCAATCTTCACGCAATACATGAGTATGAGCCCATGGATATAGCACTAAGGTGGAATAGAATATGGTGGTGTGGAGAAGACAAAAAGGAAGAAGATAGTCTCACATCAACTAGGCGTATCAACGGGCTATGGAAATACCCATCAATAGATATCAATGTGAGTGAGTAGGGATTGCCATGCAACGGATGCACTAGAGCTATAAGTGTATGAAAGCTCAAAAAGAAACTAAGTAGGTGTGCATCCAATTGCTTGCTCATGAAGACCTAGGGCATTTTGAGGAAGCCCATCATTGGAATATAGAAGCCAAGTTCTATAATGAAAATTCCCACTAGTATAAGAAAGTGACAAAATAGGAGACTCTCTATTGTGAAGATCATGGTGCTACTTTGAAGCACAAGTGTGGAAAAAGGATAGTAACAGTGCCCCTTCTCTCTTTTTCTCTCATTTTTTTGTTTGGACCTTTTTTATGACCTCTTTTTCTTCTTCTTTTTTCGTCCGGAGTCTCATCCTGACTTGTGGGGGAATCATAGTCTCCATCATCCTTTCCTCACATGGGGCAATGCTCTAATAATGAATATCATCACACTTTTATTTACTTACAACTCAAGAATTACAACTCAATACTTAGAACAAAATATGACTCTATGTGAATGCCTCTGGCGGTGTATCGGGATGTGCAATGAATCAAGAGTGACATGTATGAAAAAATTATGAACGGTGGCTTTACCACAAATACGATGTCAACTACATGATCATGCAAAGCAATATGACAATGATGGAGTGTGTCATAATAAATGGAACGGTGGAAAGTAGCATGGCAATATATCTCGGAATGGCTATGGAAATGCCATATTAGGTAGGTATGGTGGCTGTTTTGAGGAAGGTATATGGTGGGTGTATGGTATCGGCGAAAATTGCATGACACAAGAGAGGCTAGCAATGATGGAAGGGTGAGGGTGCGTATAATCCATGGACTCAACATTAGTCATAAAGAACTCACATACTTATTGCAAAAAGCAATTAGTTATTGAAATGAAGTACTACGTGCATGCTCCTAGGGGTATAGATTGGTAGGAAAAGAGCATCGCTCATCCCCGACCACCACTCAAAAGGAAGACAATGAATAAATAAATCATGCTCCAACTTCATCACATAACGGTTCATCATACGTGCATGCTACGGGAATCACAAACTTTAACACAAGTATCTCTAAAATTCACAACTAGTCTACTAGCATGACTCTAATATCACCATCTTCATATCTCAAAATAATCATAAAGAATCAAACTTCTCATAGTATTCAATGCACTTTATATGAAAGTTTTTATTACATCCATCTTGGATGCCATCATATTAGGACTAGTTTTATAACCAAAGCAAATTACCATGTTGTTATAAGGACTCTCAAAATAATATAAGTGAAGCATGAGATTTCAACAATTTATATAAAATAAAACCACTATCGTGCTCCAAAAAGATATAAATGAAGCACTAGAGCAATATTGCCTAGCTTAAAAGATATAAGTGAAGCACATAGAGTATTCCAATAAATCACGATTCATGCATGTATCTCCCAAAAGGTGTGTAAAGCAAGGATTATTGTGGTAAGCTAAAATTCAAAGACTCAAATCATACAAGACGCTCCAAGCAATACACATATCATGTGGTGAATAAAAATATAGCCTCAAGTAAAGTTACCGATAGACGAAGACGAAAGAGGGGATGCCTTCTGGGGCATCCCCAAGCTTAGGCTTTTGGTTGTCCTTGAATTTTAACTTTGGGTGCCTTGGGCATCCCCAATCTTAGTCTCTTTCCACTCCTTATTCCAAAGTCCATCAAATCCTTACCCAAAACTTGAAAACTTCACAACACAAAACTCGACAGAAAATCTCATGAGCTCCGTTAGTATAAGAAAATAAATCACCACTTTAAGGTACTGTATAAAACTCATTATTTATTTATATTTGTGTAATATATACTGTATTCCAACTTATCCATGGTTCATACCCCCCCCCCCCCCGATACTACTCATAGATTCATCAAAATAAGCAAACAACACGCGAAAAACAGAATCTGTCAAAAACAGAACAGTCTGTAGTAATCTATAACTCTCGAATACTTATGTAACTCCAAAAAATTCATACAAATTAGGAAAACCTGTGAAATTTGTGTACAAATCCATAGCAAAAAGCATCAGATCAAAATCACATTTCTGTGAATTTTTAAAACTAATTTACTAAGTGCAAAAGTTTCTGATTTTCAGTAGGATCAACATGACTATCATCGTAAGCTATCCTAAAGGTTCTACTTGGCACAAATACTAATTAAAACTTAAAACCACATCTAACCAGAGGCTAGATGAATTATTTATTACTAAACAGGAGCAATAAGCAAAGAACAAAAATAAAATTGGGTTGCCTCCCAACAAGCGCTATCGTTTAATGCCCTTAGCTGGCCATAAAAACACGAAAAGATCTAGGTATTGCCATCTTTGATATGCAATTCTTCAATTGAACATGTATAATCCTTAGGAGATTCTTTGGTTTTATCAATGATTAAATTCCTAGGCAATAAATCGAGAAATTCATTCGTGGCAAAAGGTTTCTTAATAATATCGAAAAGGTTGGGGTGAACACTTATTGATTAGAGATCTTCATTTTCCTTACTAGAAGATTCACCCTTATTCTTAGGAACATAGATAAACTTGGCAATTTTGGCAGGAGGAAGATTTGAGGTATTTTTAATAGCAGAAAAAGCGGAACCCAAGTTGGTAATAATATCTTTGAGTTTTTATCAATTCTAGTAGAATCTTGATCTATCTTTTCATTAACTATGGGTTCCTTTTCTCTAAGATTCTTTAGAGTAACTCCTACCTTAGAGCCATATTGAGTAATTTGATTATGAATCTTTTTATCCAAATTTTCTATCAACTCTATGGTAGCAATTTTATTCTCAATAATATCAAGTCTTTGCATCACATGTTCCAAGGTTAAAATAGTTCCATTGACCAAAAGAGGTGGTGGGCCTAACAAATCTATCATGGCATTATAAGAATCAAAATTGTGGCTTCCCAAGAAATTCCCTCCAGTAATGGTGTCAAGAACATATCTATTCCAAGGAGTAATGCCCACATAAAAATTGCGGAGAAGAACGGAAGTAGATTGCTTTCTAGTAGATCTATTTTGAGCATTGCAAATTCTGTACAAAGCATATTTTAGATTTTTCTCCCTCCCTTTGTTTAAAATTGAGGACTTCATTGCCGGGAGTACTGACAATGATAGGAGGACTAGCCATGAAGGCGAATCAGGTGATCTAACACACGAGCACATAAGAAACAAGCGAAAAGAGACGAATAGAAGAGGGGCGAAGAAAAGGCAAAGGTTTCGAAAATCGTTTTAGAAGTGGGGGAGAGGAAAACGAGAGGCGAATGGCGAATAATGTAATGCAAGGGAGAAGAGTTTATGATGGGTACTTGGTATGGCTTGACTTGACGTAGATCTCCCGGCAACAACGCCAGAAATTCTTCTTGCTACCTCTTGAGCTTGCGTTGGTTTTCCCTTGAAGAGGAAAGGGTGATGCAGCAAAGTAGCGTAAGTATTTCCCTCAGTTTTGAGAACCAAGGTATCAATCCAGTAGGAGACAACGCACAAGTCACCGAATACCTGCACAAACAATCAATAACTTGCACCCAACACGATAAAGGGGTTGTCAATCCCTTCATGGTCACTTGCAAAAGTGAGATCTGATAGAGATAGATAAACGGTAAAGTAAATATTTTTGGTATTTTTGGTTTATAGATCGGAAAGTAAAAGATTGCAAAATAGTAGATCGGAAACTAGCAAGATGTAGACGAGATTTAATAATATGGAAAAGAGACCGGGGGGCCATAGGTTTCACTAGTGGCTTCTCTCAAGATAGCAAATATTACGGTGGGTGAACAAATTACTATCGAGCAATTGATAGAAAAGCGCACAGTTATGGTGATATCTAAGGCAATGATCATGAACATAGGCAGCATGTCCATGTCAAGTAGACCGACTCCTGCCTGCATCTACTACTACTACTCCACACATTGACCGCTATCCAGCATGCATCCAGAGTATTAAGTTCATAAAGAATGGAGTAATGCATTAAGTAAGATGACATGATGTAGAGGAATTAACTCAAGCAATATGATGAAAACCCCATCTTGTTATCCTCAATGGCAACAATACAATACGTGCATTGATGCCCCTACTGTCATTGGGAAAGGACATCGTAAGATTGAACCCAAAGCTAAGCACTTCTCCCATTGCAAGAAAGATCAAACTAGTAGTCCAAACTAAACCGATAATTCGAAGAGACTTGCAAAGATATCAAATCACGCATATAAGAATTCAGAGAAGAACCAAATAATATTCATAGATAATCTGATCATAAATCCACAATTCATTGGATCTCGACAAACACACAGCAAAAGAATATTACATCGAATAGATCTCCAAGAACATCGAGGAGAACATGGTATTGAGAATCAAAGAGAGATAAGAAGCCATCTAGCTAATAACTATGGACCTGAAGGTCTGTGGTAAACTACTCACGCTTCATCGGAGAGGTAATGATGTTGATGTAGAAGCCCTCCGTGATCGAATCCCCCTCTGGCAGGACGCTGGAAAAGGTCCCTAGATGGGATCTCACGGGTACAGAAGGTTGCGGCGGTGGAAAAGTGTTTTCGTGGCTCTCCTCGATGTTTTCAGGGTATAAGAGTATATATAGGCGAAGGAACTAGGTCAGGGGAGCTACGAGGGGCCCAGGAGGGTGGGGGTGCGCCCTACTACCTCGTGGCCGCCTCATTGCATCTCCGACTTCATCTCCAAGTCTTCTGGTTTCCTTTTGGTCGAAGAAAGATCATCGCGAAGGTTTCATTCCGTTTGGACTCTATTTGGTATTCCTTTTCTGTGAAACTCTAAAATAGGCAAAAATATAGAAACTCCAACTCAGCCCTCGGTTAATAGGTTAGTCCCAAAAATAATATAAAATAGCATATAAATGCCTATTAAATCCAAAACAGATAATATAATAGCATGGAACAATCAAAAATATAGATTCATTGGAGACGTATCAAAGAACATGTTGTCCGCAATCCACACATGAACGGAGATATGTGTATCAAACAAGTTCATTAATTTGACTTTCAACATGTTCATGGAGTACTATAATACAGTACAACATGCTACTCAATTGAGGTGTTCATTTTTGGATTTAGTTCACTATTTTGACCTGGTGATCGAGCTATTTCATTGAATCAAGATATTTCATTTTGGGTTTGATTCCTGTTTTTGAGTGGGTCAACTATTTGTCATATAGTAAATCATTAGCAATGAGCATGTAAAAACACATTAGTTCCGAGCATCATGTCACCATCTAAAAAAGAAATGGCAAGCTAATATTTCGAAATTTGATTCGAATCGACTTGGTAAGGTAGACGTGGATTCTCGTTCTCCCAAAATTTGAACGAACCGCTAAACACCCTCTACTCGGTGGAATTTGCCCGAGCAAATAAATGGGAGACGTGAAATTACCGTCCTATGTGGGACACACATCAATTGGCCCATTGTACATCGAGGGTAGGTTCGTAACTTCATCCAAGTGTGCCTTCTCCTCGGCCGAAATGGCAGGTGCCGAATAATTCATGAACCATGGGCGGCAAAACACCTTCTCCTCGCCCGAAATCGCTCGTGCAGACTATTTCAAAACACGCTCCCTCGCCCGAAATTTCTCGTGCCCATTATTTCAAAACACACCCTCCTCGCCCGAAATTGCTCACTCCCACTATTTGGGAGAAGCAAAGTTACTCTACTATCCCCGACCCTCAGTACACAGACCCAAGCCCAGAAGCCTAAAGGCAGGGGTAGAACTATAACTCCCCCCACATTTAGGACAAATGCGTCTGTAAGACATGGTTCCCCCTCCATATTCCCCATTCATACATCGTGGCGCCAAATCACCTTCTCCCTGGAAGCTCCCTTCTCCCCAGCCGCAAAACCTCAGCCCCTCCACCATGGAGCCCCCCACTGCACCAAAATCACCGCCACCCTCCTCCCCAATGCCGGAGATGTTGTCCCTTTGCCGTCATGCACTGGGCCGTGTGCCTTTTACTCCGTGCTGCCGGATTGCCTCGACGACGGCCGCGTGAATCGTCCCGAAGCCGATTCACCCCTGATGTCTACTACACAACCTTCTTCTTGTAGACGTTGTTGGGCCACCAAGTGCAGAGGTTTGTAGGACAGTAGCAAATTTCCCTCAAGTGGATGACCTAAGGTTTATCAATCCGTGGGAGGCATAGGATGAAGATGGTCTCTCTCAAACAACCCTGCAACCAAATAACAAAGAGTCTCTTGTGTCCCCAACACACCCAATACAATGGTAAATTGTATAGGTGCACTAGTTCAGCGAAGAGATGGTGATACAAGTGCAATATGGATGGTAGATATAGGTTTTTGTAATCTGAAAATATAAAAACAGCAAGGTAACTAATGATAAAAGTGAGCATAAACGGTATTGCAATGCTAGGAAACAAGGCCTAGGGTTCATACTTTCACTAGTGCAAGTTCTCTCAACAATAATAACATAATTGGATCATATAACTATCCCTCAACATGCAACAAAGAGTCACTCAAAAGTCACTAATAGCGGAGAACAACCGAAGAGATTATGGCAGGGTACGAAACCACCACAAAGTTATCCTTTCTACTCGATCTATTCAAGAGTCCGTAGTAAAATAACACGAAGCTATTCTTTCTGTTCGATCGATCATAGATTTCAAACTAGAATAACACCTTAAGACACAAATCAACCAAAACCCTAATGTCACCTAGACACTCCATTGTCACCTCAAGTATCCGTGGGCATGATTATACGATATGCATCACACAATCTCAGATTCATCTATTCAACCAACACAAAGTACTTCAAAGAGTGCCCCAAAGTTTCTATCGGAGAGTCAAGACGAAAACGTGTGCCAACCCCTATGCATAGATTCATTGAACCCGCAAGTTGATCACCAAAACATACATCAAGTAGATCACGTGAATATCCCATTGTCACCACAGATAAGCATGGCAAGACATACATCAAGTGTTCTCAAATCCCTAAAGACTCAATCTGATAAGATAACTTCAAAGGGAAACTCAATCCATTACAAGAGAGTAGAGGGGGAGAAACATCATAAGATCCAACTATAATAGCAAAGCTCGCGATACATCAAGATCGTGCCGAATCAAGAACACGAGAGAGAGAGAGATCAAACACATAGCTACTGGTACATACCCTCAGCCCCGAGGGTGAACTACTACCTCCTCATCATGGAGAGCCCTAGTGAAGGAAATATTCCCTAGAGGCAATAATAAAGTTTTTATTTATTTCCTTATTTCATGATAAATGTTTATTATTCATTCTAGAGTTGTTAACCGGAAACTTAGTACATGTGTGAATACATAGACAAACATAATGTCACTAGTATGCCTCTACTTGACTAGCTCGTTGAATCAAAGATGGTTAAGTTTCCTAGCCATAGACATGAGTTGTCATTTGATTAACGAGATCACATCATTAGAGAATGATGTGATTGACTTGACCCATTTTGTTAGCTTAAGCACTTGATCATTTAGTATGTTGCTATTGCTTTCTTCATGACTTATACATGTTCCTATGACTATGAGATTATGCAACTCCCGTTTACCGGAGGAACACTTTGTGTGCTACCAAACGTCACAACGTAACTGGGTGATTATAAAGGTGCTCTATAGGTGTCTCTGAAGATACTTGTTGAGTTGGCGTATTTCGAGATTAGGATTTGTCACTCCGATTGTCGGCGAGGTATCTCTGGGCCCTCTCGGTAATGCACATCACTATAAGCCTTGCAAGCAATGTGGCTAGTGAGTTAGTTGCGAGATGATGCATTACATAATGACTAAAGAGACTTGCCGGTAACGAGATTGAACTAGGTATTGAGATATCGACGATCGACTCTCGGGCAAGTAACATACCGATGACAAAGGGAACAACGTATGTTGTTATGTGGTTTGACCGATAAAGATCTTCATAGAATATGTAGGAGCCAATATGAGCATCCAGGTTCCTCTATTGGTTATTGACCGGAGACGTGTCTCGGTCATGTCTACATAGTTCTCGAACCCGTAGGGTCCGCATGCTTAACGTTCGCTGACGATTTATATTATGAGTTATGTATTTTGATGTACCGAAGGTAGTTCAGAGTCCGGGATAAGATTGGGGACATGACGATGAGTCTCGAAATGGTCGAGACGTAAAGATCGGTATATTGGACGACTATATTCGGACATCGGAAAGGTTCCGAGTGATTTGGGTATTTACAGGAGTACCGGAGAGTTACGGGAATTCGCCGGGGAGTATATGGGCCTTATTGGGCTTTAAGGGAAAGAGAGAGGGGCAGGCCGCATGACCCCCATTTCCTAGTCCGAATTGGACTAGTGGGAGGGGCTGCGCCCCCTCCTTCCTTCTCTTCTCTTTTCCCTTTCCTTGACTCCTACTCCTACTACATGGAACGGGGGTGTCGGTGTCAAAACCGGCAGATCTCAGGTAGGGGGTCCCAAGCAGTGCGTCTTAGGATCAGTGGTAACAGGAGGCAAGGGACACAATGTTTACCCAGGTTCGGGCCCTCTCGATGGAGGTAAAACCCTACTTCCTGCTTGATTAATATTGATGATATGGGTAGTACAAGAGTAGATCTACCACGAGATCGTAGAGGCTAAACCCTAGAAGCTAGCCTATGGTATGATTGTTGTTGTATCTATCGACTAGCCTGGCCTCAGTTTATATAATGCACCAAAGGCCTAGGATAACAAGAGTCCTAGCCGAATACGCCGGTGGGGGAGGAGTCCTTGTCTTGATCACCAAGTCTTGTGGAATCTTCCTTGTATGCGGCAGTCGTCCAGACTGGCCCATGAGTATACGGCCATGGGGGTCCTCGGCCCAATCCAACAGATCGGGAGATGACGCGTTGAGTAACCCCTAGTCCAGGACACCGTCAGTAGCCCCCTGAACTGGTCTTCAAGTTTAGGGACGCTCCTCGATTCTTTCGAACCGTTCTTCATCTTCAGTCATCGGTCTTGAAAACTGGTTCACCAAATCTTCTCATCTTCGATCTTGAGGATCGCCGAAATGCATTCGACGAGTTCACATGTCGGGTATCCGAGGAGCCCCTTTAAGTTTCCGACCTTTATCAATGCCTTGTTATTTTTATGCCACACCTCGGGTTTGAAGTTGTTCCCGGGCGGCAGCGTCCTCTTGCTTCCGAGCTCCAACGCCGGACTGCATTCGAGGTATCTTTTGCAGCCGAGCACCAATGCCGGACTGCTTCCCAGCTCTAATGTCGGACTATGTATCCGAGCTCCAACGCCGGACTGTATCCGAGGTGTCGTAAATCACCTTGGTTCAAAGAAGTTTGAAGGAGTTTAGCCGAGCTTAATGCCAGAAATGCCCTCTATGGAGCCAGCCACTAGCGCCCGAGCTTTATGTCGGACTGCTTCCGAGGTGGTGCACCACCCCGAATGTGGGCCAATTTTTGTCAATATTTTTGATTGGTGCAATTTATTCTCTGCCGAGATACATAGCCAGTAGCCCTCGAGGTGGGTATCGGTCTAAAACCCGAGATGCACATGAAGGATGACATAAGACCGCTGATCCCCGTAGCCGCTGAGACTCAGGTTGATTTGCAAAATCGATCTGAGGATCAAGTCCTAGCTCGGTAGAATACTTCGGGACACAAAAAGCGGTGTGCTCAGTCCTCAAGACTCAGTTTGGGTGCAGCCGACCAACCTGAGGATCAAAATCTCCTCGGAAACTGTATTGCACTTAAAATTTTCTGCATAGAACAGGCAATGCAGTAGCCCCCGAGAAACTGGTCGGGTGGCAACACCAGATCAGGGGATCGATGTGCCCCTTTAATATTTGTGAATAATAAGCCCGAAGCCTAGTAGCCCCTGAGCCTTAATGCGGGCACGGGTGGCCGAATTAAGGATTGATATCCATAGTAAAATCACAAATTATGTGTAATGACTCTATGTATTCAAGTACTTTACGTCATTAATGCTCGAATCCGCATTGTATAAAAAGTTTGTTGACCGACCATCAGCTTCCAACTCCTCGGCCAATAGCCGAGGAGTGTTTGTCCTACTTTATAAAGCCTTTATAAGGCCAAAGATTTACAACAAACAAGGCAATATGGCCATACGGTTTTATAAACAAAGGTACGCAGAGAGATATGTTATATTACTGTTTAACAGAAGAAATGTCTTCCAAAGAAAATAGTCCTGCTACCGGTTCCTTTCTTTGGGTTGTCATGCTAAGCATGATCATGAAACCTCAGCTCCAATGTAAGAGCAAAATATCGAGGATTTAGTTTGGGAGGCCAGTTAATAGCCCCCGGTAGTGTTCGGCGACAGTCGAGGTCAAGCCGTAAACACATCGGCCATTGTTATGAATGGCCCGTCGTTTAAGACCGTCATCGGATCGCTGACCAGTTTACGCTTATTGTGACAGTCAGTTTTCGGCTTTCTCCACTGAGGTGCTTAACCATGTGAGCTGGAAGCACAATCGCAGTGGTACTCCCTTTGCACATCTAGCCGAACAAAGCGCAACGTAGGAGGCAAGCGCAGGAGCCGGGCAACCCAACTATTGACCGAAGACACAATTCGAAACCGATGCGTATGGAGCAATATTCGAGAATGTTTTTTCTGAATCTCTAAAGGTGTTCGGTGTTGCACTTCGAGACTTGTGCTGAAAACACACAAATAGTTTAAAAGTGCCATGGGCTCGAAAAGCCAAAAAACTTATTCAAAAGGTTAATGTCCGAACTAGATCAAGTGTTCGGTGCCAATCCGAAAAATGGACTTTAGAAAGAAAAAAGGTGCTTCTGCCGTGCTTTAACATGACACATCCTATCTCAAAACTTCAAGCGGGTCAGCCTACGGCTTCAACCTCCTATCCCGAAGGCGGAGTAATTCTTACTAGGCCAGTTTAGCAAACTAAACCCTAGCGGCTTTGAGAGAGAAATTAGGCTCCCCGGCTAGTGACCGCACACTTGTGTTGAAAAAAGGAGTGATAAATAATAATAAAAACCTTTGCAACGACTAAGAAGAAAAACACTTATTATAAAACGGCTCAAATAAACATAAGAGCCCCCAAGTGACTTGGGTAATAGAATGATTGTATGTACCGAAGTACTTGTATCATATCTATGTTCACCCGAACTTTATACGCGTCTTAACCGACCGTCGCTTCTCCCTCTTCGGCAAGGGCCGAAAAGTGTTATGTACTCCACCTGTTAAGAATATCGACGGTGTTTCCGATAAGCAGGCAATCAAGCCATAAGGCTGTAACTGATAAAGCGCGCTCAGGGAACTTATGCTATATTACTAACAAAGTGTAAGAACCATCTTCGAAGAAAATAGTACCCCCACTGATACCTTTCTTCGGTGCTCATTATTACTATGAGACTTTGTGCAATAGATTTTTTGTACTCATGAGTTCCGTTGTGTGCCGATCGTGATTGAAAACAATAAGAGCGCTAGCTTTCGGCTTCACCCAGTCTGAGGTCCGGCTCGGGTGACCCGATCGTGACAATCGCAGAGGTGCTCCCTTTACTCCCTAGCCGAACAATCGGGAACGTAGGGGTAAGCACAAGAGTCAGGCAACCCAGCTTGCAAATCGCTTAAGTCAATATGGTGCATATTGTGGCATAATACACGAACAAGGAACGAAGCCGTACAAGTATAATCATATGCAAGAGGAAAAAGCTTCATGAAGGAAGCCCCCAAGTAAACGGGGTATTTGAATTTGCGCGTCACAAACAAAGTTTGGACAAGGAAATTTTTACAAGCAACTCTTTTCCAAAAAAGTATAATGCTTGGTCGAGCTGAACACAAATTAAAAATTTAAAAGTTTGAGCATGAAGGCAACTTAGCTGGTTAATGTGTTCGGTATTGCTGACGCGGTCCGAGCTTGATGCGGGACAAGGTTCCATCCCCCAAGCCGGTCCCGAGGTGGCGGAGCAAAGAGCTCGGCACTCCAAAGTGGTGACGTAGCAAGTTCGATGCAGGATGGCAGGGTGATGCCGAAGTCCCCGACATGAGGTAACGAAGTGTTGACGAAGCCCCCCGTCCAGCCGAGGTGACGCCAAAGGATATAGTCCGGCTGGATCATTTTCTTGTGCACAAAAAATAGTGCAAACCGGAGATAATAGTAATAATAATAATAATAAATTCATTGCATAACAAATAATTTATGCAAAGTGAGTAATAAAAAAATATGGCCTGGCGCCGAAGTCAATGTCGATGCAGGGCAGCGGCGTGATGCGGTAAAGGCATGGCAAGGCCTGAATTGACAGGTCGGTTCGAGTTCCGGATGTGGCGTTCGCCGGACTATGTACGGAAACTGACCGAACCACCATGCGACCCTCGTTAATGCGGCCACCATTTGATAGACCTGCGTACATATGATGGACAAACCAGAGTAATAATTCGTTGGGAAAAATGAACCCAAACAAGCAAAAAATACTAGGATTAATAGCACCTGGCTTATTTGTTGTAGGAATCCGAAGAAAGGTGATTCCCAAAATTGGGACTCGATCCGCACACCTATCACCTGATGGGCGATAAAGCAACGGCATGGCGATGCTGGCAAAGGTTGGCTCGCCGAGGCAAAGCCCTCGGTCCAGCTAACGTGATGAAGCCTCGGTGTCAGTTGATGAGTCGAAGTAGGTCGGCATGATGGAAACCAACTTGAAAAAGCAACAGTGCGGCCCTGCCGATGCAGGTCATGACGTGGTCGATGCCGGCTTGATGAAGTGACCATGCGGCGATGCAGGTGTGCCCGTTCCATGTAATCCGTGGGGCGGCGATGTTGGTGATGATTTATCCTTTGCGATGCCGGACTCTTATTCGGTTTACCGAGATGATGATCCGAAGAAGTTGAGCTCGGCTCAACAAAGTGACGACATGTCTAGCGCAGGTCCGTAGCCGTGGAGCAATATTGTCGGACTGGTTTGACACCAGCATGATGTTGAAGATCATGTTCAAAAGATTTTAAAGTTAGTGGGATATGTTTGGGAACAAAACACAATACCCCATACAAAACTTCCTTCAAAAAGGATGTCCGAAATCCCGTTCGTAAAAAGGACGAACTTGGGTCGGATTTGTTTTCGCGCAGAAAATAGATCCGAAAAGTGATGCACTAATCGGAAGGTTCCCGGAGTTCGGACGGTCGGATCGAGCTGAATTTTTGGCAGGTGGTAGATATGAGAATTCCGCAGCCGATCAACGGTTGGATCTTCCAAAGGACGTCCGAGCTAGATGCTGGACACCCCGCACCAAACTCGTCCGGATTCTCGTCCAGATTCAACACGGCTCCGGTATATCGGAGATTGCCGGAGATTCCTCCATCGGAACTCGATGAAATTTTCCAGGATTGTTGTAGATTCAATTCCGCACTATTCCACCGGAGCAATCGTCAAACCGACGATCGAGGAGGTGGTGACAGCGGACACAAGTTCGCTGTCCAGAAAAACAGCACGGTCGCCCAAGGGCAATGTTGACGTCGAGCCCCCGGGCTCCCTGGATGATTCCTCCATGATCTTGATAGAGATCGGAGTTAATTTTGATGAAGGCCCTCATCTGAACATGACGGTCGGAGGCAGGGCGTAGTCCTTGGTCGAACTAAGGTGACCAGTCGAGCTGGTGACGAAGATGCCGAAGTCGCAGTTGATCTGCAGGCGAGCCATCGACCCTTTGCCGAACACACAGCGGAACTCTCAATGAAAGCACCAATGTCGGTGTCAAAACCGGCAGATCTCGGGTAGGGGGTCCCAAGCAGTGCGTCTTAGGATCAATGGTAATAGGAGGCAAGGGACACAATGTTTACCCAGGTTCGGGCCCTCTCGATGGAGGTAAAACCCTACTTCTTGCTTGATTAATATTGATGATATGGGTAGTACAAGAGTAGATCTACCACGAGATCATAGAGGCTAAACCCTAGAAGCTAGCCTATGGTATGATTGTTGTTGTATCTATCGACTAGCCTGGCCTTCAGTTTATATAATGCACCAGAGGCCTAGGATAACAAGAGTCCTAGACGAATACGCCGGTGGGGGAGGAGTCCTTGTCTTGATCACCAAGTCTTGTGGAATCTTCCTTGTATGCGGCAGCCGTCCGGACTGGCCCATGAGTATACGGCCATGGGGGTCCTCGGCCCAATCCAACAGATCGGGAGATGACGCGTTGAGTACCCCCTAGTCCAGGACACCGTCAGGGTGAATCCTACTCCCGGTGGGAGTATGACTCCCCAGGGCGCGCCATAGAGAGGGCCGACCCCTCCCCTCCTCTCCTCCTTTATATACTAAGGCTAGGGGCACCCCATGACACACAAGTTGATCTCTCCCAGCCGTGTGCGGTGCCCCCCTCCACCATATTCCACCTCGGTCATATCATAGCGGTGCTTAGGTGAAGCCCTGCGTCGGTAGCAACATCATCACCGTCATCACGTCGTCGTGCTGACGGAACTCTTCCGTGAAGCTCTGCTGGATCGGAGTTCGCGGGACGTCATTGAGCTGAACGTGCGTTGAACTCGGAGGTACCGTACGTTCGGTACTTGGATCGGTCAGATCATGAAGACGTACGACTACATCAACCGCGTTGTGCTAACGCTTCCGCTTTCGGTCCATGAGGGTACATGGACTCACTCTCCCTGCTCGTTGCTATGCATCACCATGATCTTGCGTGTGCATAAGATTTTTTTTTGAAAGTACTACGTTCCCCAGTAGTGGCATCCGAGCCAGGTTTATGCATAGATGTTATATGCACGAGTAGAACACAAGTGAGTTGTGGGCGATACAACTCATACTACTTACCCGCATGTCATACTTTGGTTTGGCGGTATTGTTGGATGAAGCAGCCCGGACCGACATTACGCGTACACTTACGCGAGACTGGTTCTACCGACGTGCTTTGCACATAGGTGGCTGGCGGGTGTCAGTTTCTCCAACTTTAGTTGAATCGAGTGTGGCTACGCCCGGTCCTTGAGAAGGTTAAAACAGCACTAACTTGACGAAATATCATTGTGGTTTTTATGCGTAGGTAAGAACGGTTCTTGCTAAGCCTGTAGCAGCCACGTAAAACTTGCAACTACAAAGTAGAGGATGTCTAACTTGTTTTGCAGGGCATGTTGTGATGTGATATGGTCAAGACGTGATGAGATATAAGTTGTTGTATGAGATGATCATGTTTTGTTGAAGTTATCGACAACTGGCAGAAGCCTTATGGTTGTCTCTTTATTGCATAAGATGCAAGCGCCAAATAATTGCTTTACTTTATCGCTATGCGATAGCAATAGTTGCAAGAGCAATAGTTGGCGAGACGACCATGTGATGACACATTGATATAGATCAAGATGATGGAGATCATGGTGTCATGCCGGTGATGATGGAGATCATGACGATGCTTCGGAGATGGAGATCACAAGCACAAGATGATGATGGCCATATCATTTCACTTATATTGATTGCATGTGATGTTTATCCTTTATGCATCTTATTTTGCTTTGATTGATGGTATCATTATAAGATGATCTCTCACTAAATTTCAAGGTAAAAGTGTTCTCCCTGAGTATGCACTGTTGCCAAAGTTCGTCGTGCAGAGACACCACGTGATGATCGGGTGTGATAAGCTCAACGTTCGTCTACAACTAGTGCAAGCCAGTGTTGCACACGCAGAATACTCGGGTTAAACTTAACGAGCCTAGCATATGCAGATATGGCCTCGGAACACTGGAGACCGAAAGGTCGAGCATGAATCATATAACAGATATGATCAACATAGTGATGTTCACCATTGAAAACTACTCCATCTCACGTGATGATCGGACATGGTTTAGTTGATTTGGATCACATGATCACTTAGATGATTAGAGGGATGTCTATCTAAGTGGGAGTTCTTAAGTAATTTGATTAATTGAACTTTAATTTATCATGAACTTAGTCCTGATAGTATTTTGCAAATAATGTTGTAGATCAATAGCTCGCGTTATTGCTTCCCTTTATTTTTGATATGTTCCTTGAGAAAAATAAGTTGAAAAATGATAGTAGCAATGATACGGACTGGGTCCGTGATCTGAGGTTTATCCTCATTGCTGCACAGAAGAATTATGTCCTTGATGCATCGCTAGGTGACAGACCTATTGCAGGAGCAAACACAGACGTTATGAACGTTTGGCTAGCTCAATATGATGACTACTTGATAGTTTAGTGCACCATGCTTTACGGCATCGGGACTTTAAAGACGTTTTGAACGTCATGGACCATATGAGATGTTCCAAGAATTGAAGTAAATATTTCAAGAAAATACCCGAGTTTAGAGATATGAAGTCTCTAACAAGTTCCATAACTAAAAGATGGAGGAGAATAGCTCAGCAGTGAGCATGTGCTCAGATTGTCTGGGTACTACAATCGCTTGAATCAAGTGGGAGTTAATCTTCCAGATAAGATAGTGATTGACAGAGTTCTCTAGTCACCATCACCAAGTTACTAGAACTTTGTGATGAACTATAGTATGCAAGAGATGACGAAAATGATTCCCGAGCTCTTCGTGATGTTGAAATTGACGAAGGTAGAAATCAAGAAAGAGCATCAAGTGTTGATGATTGACAAGACCACTAGTTTCAAGAAAAGGGCAAAGGGAAAGAAAGGGAACTTCAAGCAGAATGGCAAGCAAGTTGTCACTCCGGTGAAGGAGCCCAAAGCTGGACCAAAGCCTGAAACTGAGTGCTACTACTACAAAGGAAATGGTCACTGAAAGCGGAAATGCCCTGAATATTTGGTGGATAAGAAGGATGGCAAAGTGAACAAGGGTATATTTGATATACAGGTTATTGATGTCTACCTTACTAGTGTTTATAGTAACCCCTGGGTATTTGATACTTGTTCGGTTGCTAAAAAATTAGTAACTCGAAACATGAGTTACAGAATAAACAGAGACTAGTTGAGGGTGAAGTGACGATGTGTGTTGTAAGTGGTTCCAAGATTGATATGATCATCATCGCACACTCCCTATACTTTCGGGATTAGTGTTAAACCTAAATAAATGTTATTTGGCATTTGCGTTGAGCATGAATATGATTTGATCATGTTTATTGCAATACGGTTATTCATTTAAAGTCCGAGAATAATTGTTGTTCTGTTTACATGAATAAAACCTTTGATGGTCATACACCCAATGAAAATAGTTTGTTGGATCTCGATCATAGCGATACACATATTCATAATATTGATGCCAAAATATTCAAAGTTGATAATGATAGTGCAACTTATTTGTGGCATTGCCGTTTGGGTCATATCGGTGTATAGCGCATGAAGAAACTCCATAAAGATGGACTTTTGGAATCACTTGGTTATGAATCATTTGATGCTTGCAAACCTTGCCTTTTGGGCAAGATGACTAAAACTCCGTTCTCCGGAACAATGGAACGAGCTACTGACTTGTTGTAAATAATACATACATGATACATACCGATGTATGCGATCCAATGAGTGTTGATGCTCGTGGCGAGTATCGTTATTTTCTGACCTTCACACATGATTTGAGCAGATATGAGTATATCTACTTAATGAAGCACAAGTCTGAAACATTTGAAAAGTTCAAAGAATTTCAGAATGAAGTGGAGAATCATCATAACAAGAAAATAAAGTTTCTACGATCTGGTCGTGGAGGAGAATATTTGAGTTAAGAGTTTGGCCTTCATTTAAAAACAATGTGGAATAGTTTCACAGCTCATGCCACATGGAACACCACAGCGTAATGGTGTCTCCGAACATCATAATCGCACTTTATTGGATATGTTGCGATCTATGATGTATCTTACCGATTTACCACTATCGTTTTGGGGTTATGCATTAGAGACAGCTGCATTCACTTTAAATAGGGCACCATCAAAATCCGTTGAGACGACGCCTAATGAACTGTGGTTTGGCAACAAACCAAAGTTGTCATTTCTTAAAGTTTGGGGCTTCGATGCTTATGTGAAAAAGTTTTAACCTGATAAGCTTGAACCCAAATCGAAGAAGTGTGTCTTCATAGAATACCCAAAGGAAACTGTTGAGTACACCTTCTATCACAGATCCGAAGGCAAGATATTCCTTGCTAAGATGGATCCTTTCTAGAGAAGGAGTTTCTCTCGAAAGAAGTGAGTGGGAGGAAAGTAGAGCTTGATAAGGTAATTGTACCTTCTCCCGAATTAGAAAGTAGTTCATCACAGAAATCAGTTCCAGTGATTCCTACACCAATTAGTGAGGAAGTTAATGATATTGATCATGAAACTTCAGATCAAGTTACTACCGAACCTCGTAGATCAACCAGAGTAAGATCTGCACCAGAGTGGTACGGTAATCCTATTCTGGAGGTCATGTTACTTGACCATGGCGAACCTACGAACTATGAGGAAGCGATGATGAGCCTAGATTCCGCAAAATGGCTTGAGGCCTGATGACCCACAAGTATAGGGGATCTATCATAGTCCTTTCGATAAGTAAGAGTGTCGAACCCAACAAGGAGCAGAAGGAAATGATAAGCGGTTTTGTATCCTAAACGAGAGTTGTATAGCAATACATAATCTCCTACATTAAACTCATGCTTTTGTATCCTTTTTTCATGCCATCTTTTAACTTTTTCTTTAAACAACTTGGCATTTTCATAAGCTTGGGTTCTCCATTCATCAAGTGAGCTAATATCAAATAACCTCTTCTCACCGGCAAGTTTGAAATCATAGTTGAGCTCTTTAATAGCCCAGTATGCCTTATGTTCTAGTTCGAGAGGTAAGTGACAAGCTTTTTCATAAACCATTTTATACGGAGACATACCCATAGGATTTTTGTATGCAGTTATATAGGCCCATAATGCATCATCAAGTTTCTTGGACCAATTCTTTCTAGACCTATTGACAGTCTTTTGCAAAATTAATTTGAGCTCTCTATTGCTCAATTCTACCTGACCACTAGACTGAGGGTGATATGGAGATGCAATTCTATGATTAACGTGTCTTACAGAAAGCACCATGAATAAAGTGTGAACCACCATTAGTCATTAAGTATCTAGGGACTCCAAACCTCGGAAAAATAACTTCCTTAAGCATTTTAATAGAAGTGTTATGATCAGCACTACTAGTTGGAATAGCTTCTACCCACTTAGTAACGTAATCAACAGCAACTAAAATATTAGTATATCCATTAGAGGCAGGAAAAGGTCCCATATAATCAAAGCCCCAAACATCAAATGGTTCAATAACAAGTGAATAATTCATAGGCATTTCTTGACGTCTACTAATATTACCAATTCTTTGACATTCATCGCACAACAAAACAAACTTACGGGCATCCTTGAAGGGAGTAGGCTAATAAAAACCGGATTGCAATACCTTATGGGCAGTTCTATCTCCAGCACGGTGTCCTCCATAAGCTTTGGAGTGACACTTGCGTAGGATCTGTTCCTGTTCATGCTCAGGTACACAACGTCTAATAACACCATCTACTCCTTCTTTATAAAGATGTGGGTCATCCCAAAAGTAATGTCGCAAGTCATAGAAAAACTTTCTCTTTTGTTGGTATGTGAAGCTAGGCGCTATAAATTTGGCAACAATATAATTAGCACAATCATCATACCATGGAGTGCTACGAGAAGTGCTTATGACATTTAATTGTTCATCAGGAAAGCTATCATCAATAGGTAGTGGGTCATCAAGAACATTCTCTAACCTAGACAAGTTGTCTGCAACGGGATTCTCAGCTCCTTTTCTATCAACAATATGTAAATCAAATTCTTGCAGCAGGAGAACCCATCTAATAAGTCTAGGTTTTGCATATTTCTTTTCCATAAGATATTTAATAGCAGCATGATCTGTGTGGATAGTTACTTTAGAATCAACAATATAGGGTCTGAATTTATCACAAGCAAATACAATTGTTAAAAGTTCCTTTTCGGTAGTAGCATAATTTCTTTGAGCATTGTCTAGAGTCTTACTAGAATAATGGATAACATTTAATTTCTTATCGACTCTTTGCCCTAGAACATCACCTACAGCATAATCACTAGCATCACACATAATTTCAAAGGGTAAATTCTAATCAGGTGGCTGAACAACAGGTGCAGAGACTAGTGCTTTCTTAAGTATTTCAAATGCTTCTACGCAATCATCATCAAAGACAAATGGTACATCTTTTTGTAATAAATTAGTCAGAGGCCAAGAGATTTTTTAGAAGTCCTTAATGAACCTCCTATAAAATCTGGCGTGACCAAGGAAACTTCTTATACCTTTGATGTCCTTGGGACATGGCATCTTTTCAATAGCATCAACCTTGGCTTTATCAACTTTAATACCTCTTTCAGAAACTTTGTGCCCCAAGACAATACCTTCATTAACCATAAAGTGGCACTTTTCCCAATTCAAGACAAGATTAGTTTCTTCGCATCTCTGCAAAACTCGAGCAAGATTGCTCAAGCAATCATCAAAAGAGGAACCATAGACGGAAAATCGTCCATGAAAACCTCACAAATTTTCTCGCAAAAGTCAGAGAATATAGCCATCATGCATCTTTGAAAGGTAGCGGGTGCATTACATAAACCAAAAGGCATATGTATATAAGCAAAAGTACCAAAAGGGCATGTAAAAGTAGTCTTTGATTGATCCTTAGCCGACACAGGTATTTGAGAAAAACTGGAATAACCATCTAGAAAGCAATAGTGTGTATGTTTGCATAATCTTTGTAGCATTTGATCAATAAAAGGTAAGGGGTAATGATCTTTCTTAGTAGCCTTATTTAATTTGCGGAAATCAATTACCATCCTATAACCTGTGATGATTCTTTGCGGAATCAATTCATCTTTATCATTAGGGACCACAGTAGTACCTCCTTTCTTAGGGACACAATGGACAGGACTTACCCACTGACTATCAGCAACGGGATAAATTATACCTGCCTCCAGAAGCTTGAGTATTTCCTGTCTTACCACTTCTTTCATTTTAGGATTCAAACGTCGTTGAGGATCACAAACTGGTTTGGCATCAGCTTCCAAATTTATTTTATGTTGACATAGAGTGGGACTAATGCCCTTAAGATCATCCAGAGTATATCCAATAGCAGCACGGTGCTTTTTCAGAGTTTTCAATAATCTTTCTTCTTCATGCTCTGAAAGGTTAGCACTAATAATGACAGGATATATTTTCTTTTCATCAAGATAAGCATATTTAAGATTGTCAGGCAACGGTTTAAGCTCAAACACGGGATCACCCTTGGGTGGAGGAGGATCCCCTAGGATTTCAACAGGCAAATTGTGTTGCAGAATAGGTTCATGTTTAAAGAATACTTCACCTATTTCCCTTCTTTCATTCATGAACATATCATTTTCATGGTCTAGCAAATAGTGTTCTAAAGGATCACTAGGAGGTACAGCAATAGAAGCAAGACCAATAATTTCATCCTTACTAGGCAATTCTTCCTCACGATGTTGTTTACTAAATTTAGAGAAATTAAACTCATGAACCATATCATCCAAACCAACAGTAACAACATTCTTTTTGCAGTCTATCGTAGCATTAACAGTATTCAAGAAGGGTCTACCAAATATAATGGGACAAAAGCTATCTTGTGGAGAACCAAGAACGAGAAAATCAGCGGGATATTTGGTTTTCCCACACAAGACTTCAAGATCTCTAACAATTCCCACTGGTGAAATAGTATCTCTATTGGCAAGTTTAATTGTGACATCAATTTCTTCTAACTCAGCCAGTGCAATATCATGCATAATTTCTTTGTATAAGTCAATGGGTATAACACTAGCACTAGCACCCATATCACATAAGCCATGATAACAATGATCTCCTATTTTAACAGAAATAACGGGTACGCCTACCACAGGTCTATGTTTATCTCTATCACAGGGTTTAGCAATTCTAGCAATTTCACTAGAGAATTGAATAACATGCCCATCAATATTTTCAGACAAGAGATCTTTAACAATAGCAATATTAGGTTCTACTTTGACTTGCTCAGGAGGTGTATAAGTTCTAGTATTGCTTTTACGAACAACAGTTGAAGCTTTAGCATGATCCTTCATTCTAATAGGGAAAGGTGGTTTCTCAACATAAGAAGTAGGAACAATAGGATCATTGTAAGTGACAGTCTTTTCTTCAACTTTAACAGGTGCAACTACTTTTACTTCTATGGGAGGATGATATTTAAACCACTTCTCCTTGGGGAGATCAACATAAGTAGCAAAAGATTCATAGAAAGAAGCTACTATCTCATAGTCAAGTCCATATTTAGTGCTAAACTTACGGAAAATATCGGTATCCATAAAAGATTTAACACAATCAAACTTAGGTGTCATACCTGACTCCTTACCTTCGTTGAGGTCCCAATGTTCAGAGTTGCGTTTAATTCTATCCAATAAATTCCATCTAAATTCAATAGGCATCATCATAAAAGAGCCAGCACAAGAAGTATCGAGCATGGTGCGATTGTTACCAGAAAGCCGAGCATAAAAACTTTGCATAATCACTTCTTTTGCGAGCTCATGATTGGGGCATGAATATAGCATTGATTTAAGCCTCCCCCAAGCTTGAGCGATGCTTTCTCCTCCGTGAGGCCAAAAATTATATATATAATTGCGATCAAGATGAACAAGATGCATAGGGTAATACTTTTGATGAAATTCCAATTTCAATCTTTTATAGTTCCATGATCTCATATCATCACATAGCCTATACCATGTCAATGCGTCTCCCTCCAAAGATAAAGGGAAAGCCTTCTTCTTAACAACATCATCAGGTATACCTGCAAGCTTAAATAGTCCACAAATATCATCCACATAGCGTAGATGTTCGTCAGGATGCTTTGTTCCATCTCCTGCAAAAGTGTTAGCTAGCAGTTTTTCCATCATACCCGAAGGAATCTGAAAAGGAGTTTCATTTCCAGTAGGTTCAATAGGTTCAGTAGGTTGAGGAGCAACTGTTGGCTCAACTGGACGGGGTGAAGATACCCCGAACAAGCCCCTCAGACAATTACTTTCCATAGTAAAAGTGACAGAAAATTTCAGCACACTAAATAAATTTTTCCTTACCAAATTCCACCTACCAAAGGCGCTTCACTCCCCGGCAACGGCGCCAGAAAAGAGTCTTGATGACACACAAGTATAGGGTATCTATCGTAGTCCTTTCGATAAGTAAGAGTGTCGAACCCAACGAGGAGCAGAAGGAAATGATAAGCGGTTTTCAGCAAGGTATTCTCTGCAAGTACTGAAATAAGTGGTAACAGATAGTTTTGTGATAAGATAAATTGTAACGAGCAACAAGTAACAAAAGTAAATAAAGTGCAGCAAGGTGTCCCAATCCTTTTTGTAGCAAAGGACAAGCCTGGACGAACTCTTATAATAGGAAAAGCGCTCCCGAGGACACATGGGAATATTGTCAGGCTAGTTTTCATCACGCTCATACGATTCGCGTTCGGTACTTTGATAATTTGATATGTGGGTGGACCGGTGCTTGGGTACTGCCCTTACTTGGACAAGCATCCCACTTATGATTAACCTCTATTGCAAGCATCCGCAACTACAACAAAAGTATTAAGGTAAACCTAACCATAGCATGAAACATATGGATCCAAATTAGCCCCTTACGAAGCAACGCATAAACTAGGGTTTAAGCTTCTGTCACTCTAGCAACCCATCATCTACTTATTACTTCCCAATGCCTTCCTCTAGGCCCAAATAATGGTGAAGTGTTATGTAGTCGACGTTCACATAACACCACTAGAGGTTAGACAACATACATCTCATCAAAATATCGAACAAATACCAAATTCACATGAATACTAATAGCAAGACTTCTCCCTTGTCCTCAGGAACAAACGTAATTAAGCACAAAGCATATTCATGTTCATAATCAGAGGGGTAATAATATGCATAAAGGATCTGAACATATGATCTTCCACCAAATAAACCAACTAGCATCAACTACAAGGAGTAATCAACACTAGTAGCAACCTACTAGCACCAATCCCGGACTTGGAGACAAGAATTGGATACAAGAGATGAACTAGGGTTTGGAGATGAGATGGTGCTGCTGAAGATGTTGATGGAGATTGCCCTCTCTTGATGAGAGGAGCGTTGGTGATGACGATGGTGATGATTTCCCCCTCCCGGAGGGAAGTGTCCCCGGTAGAACAGCTCTGCTGGAGCCCTAGATTGGTTCCGCCAAGGTTCCGCCTCGTGGCCGCGGAGTCTCGTCCTGAAAGGTTGCCTTGTATTTTTTTCTCATCGAAAGACTTCATATAGGAGAAGATGGGCGTCGGAGAGCCACTAGGGGGCCCACGAGGTAGGGAGGCACCCAGGGGGGCGCCCCCACCCTCGTGAGCAGGGTGTGGGGCCCCTGGCCTTCATCTTTGGCGACGATTTTTCTTTATTTTTTTTAAGACATTCCGTGGAGTTTCAGGACTTTTGGAGTTGCGCAGAATAGTCCTTCAATACTTGCTCTTTTTCCAGCCCAGAATTCCAGCTGCCGGCATTCTCCCTTTTCATGTAAACCTTGTAAAATAAGAGAGAATAGCCATAAGTATTGTGACATAACGTGAAATAACAGCCCATAATGCAATAAATATTGACATAAAAGCATGATGCAAAATGGACGTATCAAGGCCATGAAATCTGAGATGGGATAAATGTATGAGAACAAAGTGCGAACTTTAGTGGACTTGCCCGATGATCGGCAAGCCATAGAAATAAATGGATTTTCAAAGAGGAAGATGGACACTGATATTAGTGTTACTATCTACAAAGCTAGACTTGTCGAAAAAGGTTTTTTACAAAGTTCAAGGTATTGACTACGATGAGATTTTCTCACTCATAGTGATGCTTAAGTCTGTCCGAACCATGTTAGCAAGTTGCCACATTTTATGAAATCTAGCAAATGGATGACAAAACTACATTCCTTAATGGATTTCTTAAAGGAGAGTTGTACATGATGCAACTAGAAGGTTTTGTTGATCCTAAAGGTGCTAACAAAATGTGCAAGCTCCAGCGATCATTCTATGGACTAGTGCAAGCATCTCAGAGTTGGAATATACGCTTTGATGAGTTGATCAAAGCATATAGTTTTATACAGACTTGCGGTGAAGCCTGTATTTACAAGAAAGTGAGTGGGAGCACTACAGATTTCCTGATAAGTATATGTGAGTAACATATTGTTGATCAGAAATAATGTAGAATTTTTTGGAAAGCATAAAGGAGTATTTGAAAGGAGTTTTTCAAATAAAGAACTCAGTAAAGCTACTTACATATTGAGCATCAAGATCTATTGAGATAGATCAAGACGCTTGATAAGATTTTCAATGAGTACATACCTTGACAATATTTTGAAGTAGTTCAAAATGGAAAAGTCAAAGAAAGAGTTCTTTCCTGTGTTGCAAAGGTGTGAAATTGAGTAAGACTCAAATCCCGACCACGGCAGGAAATAGAGAGATAATGGAAGTCATTCCCTATGCATCAGTCATAGGTTCTATAAAGTATGCTATGCTATGTACTAGACCTATTGTATACCTTGCTCTGAGTTTGGCCAGGGAGTACAATTTTGATCTAGGAGTAGATCACTGGACAGTGGACAAGAATATCCTTAGTGAGGACAAAGGAAATATTTCTCGATTATGGAGGTGATAAAAGAGCCCGTCGCAAAGAGTTACATCGGTGCAAGCTTTTACACTGATCCAGATGACTCTAAGTCTCAATCTGGATACATATTGAAAGTGGAGCAATTAGCTAGAGTAGCTCCATGCAGAGCATTGTAGACATAGAATATTTGCAAAATACATACGCCTCTGAATGTGACACACCCGTTGACTAAACTTCTGTCATGAGCAAAACATGATCATACCTTAGTACTCCTTGGGTGTTAATCACATAGTGATGTGAACTAGATTATTGACTCTAGTAAACCCTTCGAGTGTTGATCACATGATGATGTGAACTATGGGTGTTAATCACATATAAATGTGAATATTGGTGTTAAATCACATGGTGTGTGAACTAGATTATTGACTCTAGTGCAAGTGGGAGACTGAAGGAAATATGCCCTAGAGGCAATAATAAAGTTATTATTTATTTCCTTATTTCATGATAAATGTTTATTAATTCATGCTAGAATTGTATTAACCGGAAACTTAGTACATGTGTGAATACATAGACAAACATAATGTCACTAGTATGCCTCTACTTGACTAGCTCGTTGAATCAAAGATGGTTAAGTTTCCTAGCCATAGACAGGAGTTGTCATTTGATTAACCGGATCACATCATTAGAGAATGATGTGATTGACTTGAACCATTCCGTTAGCTTAATCACTTGATCGTTTAGTATGTTGCTATTGCTTTCTTCATGACTTATACATGTTCCTGTGACTATGAGATTATGCAACTCCCGTTTATCGGAGGAACACTTTGTGTGCTACCAAACATCACAACATAACTGGGTGATTATAAAGGTGCTCTACAGGTGTCTCCGAAGGTAATTGTTGAGTTGGCGTATTTCGAGATTAGGATTTGTCACTCCGATTGTCGGAGAGGTATCTCTCGGCCCTCTCGATAATGCACATCACTATAAGCCTTGCAAGCAATGTGGCTAATGAGTTAGCTGCGGGATGATGCATTACATAACGAGTAAAGAGACTTTCCAGTAACGAGATTGAACTAGGTATTGAGATACCGACGATCGAATCTCGGGCAAGTAACATACCGATGACAAAGGTAACAACGTATGTTGTTATGCGGTTTGACCGATAAAGATCTTCGTAGAATATGTAGGAGCCAATATGAGCATCCAGGTTCTGCTATTGGTTATTGACCGGATACGTGTCTCGGTCATGTCTACATAGTTCTCGAACCCGTAGGGTCTGCACGCTTAATGTTCGGTGATGATTTATATTATGAGTTGTGTTTTTTGATGTACCGAAGGTAGTTCTGAGTCCCGGATGAGATCGGGGACATGACGAGGAGTCTCGAAATGGTCGAGACGTAAAGATCGATATATTGGACGACTATATTCGGACATCGGAAAGGTTCCGAGTGATTCGGGTATTTATCGGAGTACCGGAGAGTTACGGGAATTCGCCGGGGAGTATATGGGCCTTATTGGGCTTCAAGGGAAAGAGAGAGAGGCAGGCCGCCCCCCCCCCCAATGCCTAGTCCGAATTGGACTAGGGGAGGGGCTGCGCCCCCTCCTTCCTTCTCTTCTCTTTTCCCTTTCCTTGACTCCTAGTCCTACTACATGGAAGGGGGGAATCCTACTCCCGATGGGAGTAGGACGCCCCAGGGCGCGCCATAGAGAGGGCCGACCCCTCCCCTCCTCTCCTCCTTTATATACTAAGGCTAGAGGCACCCCATGACACACAAGTTGATCTGTTGATCTCTCCTAGCCGTGTGCGGTGCCCCCCTCCACCATATTCCACCTCGGTCATATCGTAGCGGTGCTTAGGCGAAGCCCTGCGTCGGTAGCAACATCATCACCGTCATCACGCTGTCGTGCTGACGGAACTCTCCCGTGAAGTGCTGCTGGATCGGAGTTCGCGGGACGTCATCGAGCTAAACGTGTGCTAAACTCGGAGGTGACGTATGTTCGGTACTTGGATCGATCGGATCGTGAAGACGTGCGACTACATCAACCGCGTTGTGCTAACGCTTCCGCTTTCAGTCTACGAGGATACGTGGACTCACTCTCCCCGCTCGTCGCTATGCATCACCATGATCTTGCGTGTGCGTAAGATATTTTTTTTGAAATTACTACGTTCCCCTACACCGGGATGATGAAGATGGCCACCGGTGAGGGATCCCCCCTCTGGCAGGGTGCCGGAACAGGCTCCCGAGAGGTTTTTGGTGGATACAGAGGCTTGCGGCGACGGAACTCCCGATCTATTGTGCTCCTCGAAGTTTTTAGGGTATATGGACATATATATGCGAAAGAAGTTGGTCAGGGGAGCCACGAGGGGCCCACGAGGGTGGGGGCGCGCCCAGGGGGTAGGGCGTGCCTCCCTGCCTCGTGGCTTCCTCATTGCTTCCCTTACGTGCACTCCAAGTCTCTTGGATTGCTTCCGTTCCAAAAATAACTCTCCCGAAGGTTTCATTCCGTTTGGACCCCGTTTGATATTCCTTTTCTTCGAAACACTAAAATAGGAAAGAAAACAACAATTTGGGCTGGGCCTCCGGTTAATAGGTTAGTCCCGAAAATAATATATAAGTGTACAATAAATCCCATAAACATCCAAAACAGATAATATAATAGCATGAATGCTTCATAAATTATAGATACGTTGGAGACATATCAACCCCTGCTATTAGTGGCTCCAACTTCGGAAGCATCCATGGCCTCGGCGCTGCTTCCTCGTAGTCGTCGACCATCACGACATCTCTGCTTTCCTACCGCCGGTAGCCACCGCAATCGCGCCGGCCTCACCGACTCGATAGCTGGAGCTGTCTACTTCACTAGGCCGCAAGATAGGTCGTACACTCATCTTAAATCACTTTATTTAGGCGTCAGTTGTCTGAACTTTTATTCTGGGCCAATCGATTCCCAATGGGAAACAGCACCCCTCGAGGCGGCAGAGCTCCTAGGCTGCCGGTTGGCTGGTGTCTAATGTAAGGGTGCGGGGGCGTAAGTTCACCGCGAAAGCAACACTTAGGTGGCTATCTTAGAGTTGTGTGGTTTGAAGGTACTGCCATCGCCGGATCTGGATGACGGCGAGTCTTTGTGGATTAGCTGGGGGAGTCGCAACCACGGCAGTGCGGTGGGGCGGGGAGCGGGGTTTTGGACGAAGCTCTCGCGGCTAGGGACGGCGGAGGCAGGCTGCTCTACCGGTGGTCGCTAGCTCTTCTGGGAAGATTCTAAACAGGGTCAGCTGGGAGGCACAAGACGGCCATCAAGCCATCCGGCATAGATCGGATAGTACCAAAATAAAATAAAATCGTGTGACCACAATTTAGTTTTCAGTCAACAGACGTGTGACCACTCTCGTACCTTACTGTTGATCCCTTAGGGTATTCTTCGGATCAGAGATATGTGTCATTCTTAACATTTTGCGTTTTCTGCATCTTCAGCCACACCGTCTTCCTTCTCACCGCAACTGCTCCAACAAGGGAAGCTTACACCAGAAGGGAGCTATAGTCCCCACTCAACAGTTCCCTGCATCGAATGTGCATGCCCGACATGGACCGCCACAACAACTACAGGGCCATCGACAAGTCAGCACATGATGCTCACTCCTATGGATGGCGGCCAGATAGGTTGTACCCTCATCTTACTTGTGTGCAACATTTATGGCTTTGTTATTCATCTAAGCATGGAAAATAGATTACCACATTTCACTGTATATTCAGGCTGATCTCTTAATAGTCTTGTTCGGGAGTTAACCCTATTCCATAGTTCAGATAAGAGACTTGTTCTTTAGGTAACGTTGTTCCATAGTTATCATCCATCAGCCAACGTTATCCCACAGGCTCGTGATTATACCACTTCTAGTATTACCTATGTTGTTCTTTAATACTTTTGTGTGCCATCTAGTTAATATCGAGTACAAATGATACATATTCTGTAGCTTTCATCTATGGTCTCCCTTTAGTTTTTTAGACTTGTTGCTGCTAGTTAAGCCCAATCCTACTATTTATGTCATCTCCTACAGGCACTCATTTCATAAGTCTAACTACTAGTTGTCTTCCATGCATGTCAGATATAATTGCACACACTGATGTATCCACAAGAACCTCACGGAGCAATGTAACAACCAACAAACTTGACGTCAATGATACCAATATGATGGAACATGTAAAGACAGTTCTTCAGAAGACTTGCAGAAAGATGTCGAATCCTATTCACCCCACAAGGTCCTTGCTCTAACTTGGCCCGTGATATGGGTACAACATGCATATAATGTCCTGGAGTGCATCTACTCTGTTGCAATGGCATGTGCTTAGCCTGCTGATCATGCATGTAAATATGTCATGCCTTCCTGTTCTTCAGTACATATTCCATTCATGATAACATGTTTTCAAATTCAAGTATTGTCATTCTACTCTGTCACAATGCCAACTTCTTAGTTTGGACATCATGATTCTGAATATCTTATGCATTGTTATTCATTAGTATGTACTTCATCTGTCTACTATACCATGTTTTTTTACATTGAAGTGTTGTTCTAGTGGTCTGTTGCAATGCCATCTTAGTTTCCCAATTACACGCATATGTTACCTTAGTGTTCTTCTGTATGTATTCCGCTATCATACAGTATTACATTCAACTAGTGTTCTTTTACTCTATTGTCCTATCCCTAGCTCCTACATTATACTCCCCCCGTTTGGATTACATGTCACATAAATGGATAAAAATGGATGTATCTAGAACTGAAATACGCCTAGACACATCCATTTATTTCCGGATGGAGGGAATACATGTCAATATGTCATGCCTTTCTATTCTTCAGTATCTATTCCATCTCTCTATCGTAGCATGTTTTATAACTAAAGCACCATTCTTTTATATAAGGCATGCAAGGGGAAGACGCTATGTTAGAATCTGAAGGGTCACAAACAAGGTCTTTGCAAAAGATCGAAACGCCAGGAGGTAGTAAACCAACTCCAGTGTTCATAGATACTTCTCCAGCACGGAGAAACCCAACTACTATTGATAATAAGCAGAGTCAAGTGGCCAAAGAACTAGTCCACTCCAGTCCAGCAAAAATATGTCAACTCCATTCTAAAAAGCATGTGCGTATCCTCACATCATGAAATTTTATAGCATTCAGATCATATTTTCTACATGTTTCCTACCCATCTCTCTTTTAGAAAATAAGCTTAGTGGATAGAAGACTTTCTAAACTGGGATCATGTTCGAGGAAAGAATCTTGCTGGAATTCTCTATGCTCCAATGTTGATGTAAGTACCTGTTGTATATCACTAAATTATTATATCGGCTTGTATTTTGTTAACCGGCGTGAATCCAACCTTTATCTGGTCTAAATTTACTTGTAGAAAAATGTATAATTAAAAGGTGAAAATGTTGATTTTTGTAAGAAAAACTGCCTGGTAGTTTTGCATATTGAGCTGCATGAGTGTACTATCGCATATCATGCACATCACTAAATTGTAGTGTTGTTCTGGTTGCCCAATCATTCATTGCGTCAATGTTGCTTTCCTATTACCTTACCTTGCTCGTGATAGTTGTGCTATATTATGTTAATTTGGTGTAGGCTGGTGTGGTTTGGTTGCCCAAATGTTCGTTGTGTCAATGTTGCTTTCCTATTATCTGACCTGACCAATGATAGCAATGCCCGTGTGTTAATTTGGTGCAGGCTGCTGAAGATAAGAAGAAAAACTCTAAAAATAGCAAGGCAACCCCATTGTTTCTTTCCAATAAATCTAGGTCAGGTAATATGGCAATAACTCTTGATTAATCTGTTCAGTTCCCCTCCTAATTTATGTTATGATGTAGTGGTCGAGACACTCTCCACTATCAATAATACAAGTCTGCCAAAATCGCCATCTGAATCGGTTGAGTTTCCTCTGTCTCGAATCCAATAGAAAAATGTATGTTTGTGAAGAATTACTGGCTGAAGCAATCATGGAAATCGTGGAGGATCAGAGGTGCACATTCTTGCACAACGACAACTAATCAATGTTTTCAGAGACAGTGTAGCAAATAAGGAAGAACTTGCTCACATGCTTATGGGCGTCATCCGTGCTGAGGTTGCAGATTGTGAGGTTGTAGATCGTTAAGTTCTTCTCATTTATTTGCACTGGCATCAATCTTTGATTACCTAGTGGATGTAATTTCCTGTAATATATGATGGATGAGCAACGTTTTTCCTTGCATGTCGTACGTTTGCTTAGCGCGCCTCGCATTCCAGCTAACTGGTCGCTAGGAAGGCAAAAAAGTAGTGAAATCATTAGTTAGCACGAACAGTCGTGGGCCCTATATGAAGGAAGCGGCCCACTGCCTTTAATGGGCTCGCATGGGCCAAAATTGTCATAGGCCTTTGATTGATCAGTTTTTTGTCATGTCCATAATTGCTCGTTGTAATGGGCTGAAATTATAGCTGGGCCAGAATCGACGTTATCTAATTGAGCCAACTGACATGTTTGAACTTTAACGGGCCCATTAAGTCAATGAGCTGTAACTAGGACGAAAGCACTATTGGGCCGCTATAATTGAAACGAGCCAACAGTTAATGCTCGGCCATGTTACCTCCCAGGTCGTTAACAGGCCGACATCAAAGTGGGCAATAAGTGGGCCCATTCGACTTCACGGGCTGTTAATAGGCCGATACTAAGGTTGGGTTATTTATGGCCCAACTGTATCGTGGGCCTTTAGCAGGCCGAAAGAGACAGCGGGCTCGTACTAGACCATGAAGAGCATAGGCCGCTAAGAGACTGAAAGTCTTGTCGGAGTTTATATGGCCCAACTGTGTTGTGAGTCTTTAGCAGGCCGAAAGGGAAACCGGGCTGGTATTGGTCATGAAGAGCATGGGCCGTTAAGAGGTCAAAACTCAGGTCCAACTGCAAATGGCCCAACTCATTTATGGGCCGTTAACGGGCTGAAAGACACACCGGGCTAGAAATTGGCCCAACACTTAAATGGGTCGCTAAAAGGCCGATAGACGTACATCCTGAAAATTGGCCCATCCCTTGAATGGGCCGTTAACAGGCCGCAACCACATGGGGCCGATATTGAGCCCAAATATATAGCGGGCTGTTAACGGGCTTGAACTGACGATGGGCTACAATTGTGTCAAATAGTTAACGGGCCGTTGACAGGCCGAATTGGCACATCTCGTATGGGTCGTGGGCTTAAATGGACCAGACACAAGTAGGCCCTATATGAGCCGGCCTGCTAATTTTGACTGGGCCGGCCTCTTTCACCTAAATGGGCCACTGTTGGGCCTTGCCATGTGCCAACGTATCATAGGCCCCTCCCGCATAATGAGTGGATGACATCTGTACCAACGCTGAGCCGGACGTGGATCCTCCGGCGAATGAGAATTTTACACATGGAAAATCCCCATTGGTCGGGGCTGTTAACAGGTTATCGGATCCAAACCAAAACCCGATAGCTTAAAGGCGAGCCGTTACGGTGGATGCCATGTGTCGCTTACCCTTGACAAAAACATTTCCATGACGCGCCATTTATCATCATGGAAGTGGACACTTCCGTGATGATAATTTTGGTATTGTCATGGGACACTTCTATGACACCACATGTATACCTATCTTGATTCTGTCATAAAATCATCATGGATGTACATGCATGACAGAAAATGTGACCTACCGTGACAAACACATATCATCACGGAAGTGTATTTTTTTGTAGTGCAAGGTACTCGACCGAAAGTCCCTCTTGATAGTACGGCTATCAAACCTATAATCCGGTCTCCCTCCAAGCACCATGAGACCGGCAAAACTAGGAAAACCTAGCTAAGGTATACCTTTGCCTTGTACATTCCACTTGAGCTTGATGATGACTTTGATGCTTGCCTCAAGTTGGAATCCTTTTCTTGTCCACACTCACTTGGTGAAGATACTCGAAATGCTTCCTCATATTGCAACGAGGGAAGCCTTAACTTAAGCTCATCTTCACATGCGCATTATCATGATGTGGACCACAAGCTTCAAAGAATATAACCTCCGGCTTCTCATCTTGCACTTCGACTCCTCGAACCCAATGATCATCACCACTTAATGTCATACACACATAGGCTACTTGAAATCTTCCCTTTTTATGCAAGCCCATGAGAAACACCTAAGACACATAAACATAAAAAGCACATAGCATGGGTTAGTGCACAAAACACAATTCACAATTACTTACCATGCCACCAGATCACTTGATCCCCCATGGTACATTGTTTGTGCTTGTGAGTTGACCATCTAGATACAGTCTTTGAGCTTCATCTTGGTCAATCAACATCTTTACTTCAATTTCTATATTGGTTTCTTGAAAGCCATAATGGACTCTCATTTCCATTCATTACTTCAAGAAAAGATCACCAAAGACTCTTTCATGACCATATCAAGTTTCACTATGTATATCATATAACTCATCATTTGCTCTTCTAAAAACTCCATCATAATCTCTTGAGAGGCAAAATGAATTCTTCACTCTAGTCGCTTGCTTTGCTTCAAGACTTGATCAACCGAGACCCAGCACATGAGCTTACCATGATCTTGTCTTGAAGTCATATCTTGAATTCTTCTATTTGTTTTTTCTCTCAAGCTCTTCATTCTTATAAGCCCACATATGTCAATCTTTGAGATCCTCTAACAAACTCCACCTTGAACATATTTGGTTAGACATTAAAATCAATCTTGATGGACTCGATAGAAATCCCCAAAGACCAACTTGAGACCTCACTGGGTATGGGACCTCAAGACCAAAACCTAGGCCCCGTTGGCACGAGGGTCAGGGACCCGTGCGCACTGGGTATCCGGAGAGTTGACACTCGATCCAGTGCGCACGGAGGCCAGGAGGCCCGTGTTCATGGGATACCCAGAGAGGGATACCATGAGGACTTCTTCAGATGTTTTGATGGCATTCTACCCACATAAATTCAACATGGTTCATGCATCACTATGGAACATATCTTCATATAGGATTCAATGCAATTGATGCTCCATAGAAATTTTCAATTAACACCAAAGCTTAGAGCAAACATATCTTCATATATATGGACTTTATCCTTGATTCCATCTAGTATCCTTGATGCACCATTTATGGACAATCCCTTCAAATATACCTCAATGAAAACATTAGTCCATAGAGATTGTCATTAATTACCAAAACCACACTTAAGGGATACATGCCCTTTCAAATGCCCAACAGCGCGACCCGAAGTGCGTGACGCGGATCACCCAATGCCCACTCTGTGAGCCCCTCTTCAACCAATGCCCACTCTGCAAGCCCCGCCGTCCTGTCAGATGCAGGTCAGATGTTGGTTGGGAGCTCGTTGGATGCTCGTTGGAGTTAGGTCGGATGCTGGTCAGATGTAGGTCGGATGCTCGTCGGTGGTTGCGTGTGTGCGTGCATGCACACCCGCATGCTAGCTGCTGCTATGCTGGCCAGCCGGTGCTCGCGCCGGCGAGCAGGTGGGCACGAGTGCCACGCTGGCCATGGCCTTCGCTCGCTCCGCTGGCCATGGTCATGCTCCTCCCGCTCGCTGCGTTGCCACGCTAGCCATGGCCGATCTCGCCCCACTCGCGGCCTCCATCTAGTTCGTGGAACTCTCCTCGCAGCGCTCGCTCTGCTGTGCAGCAGTAGGAGCCCGCCAGGGCTCGGGAGGAGCAGCTCGCCTGCTGCCGTTGCCAGCCTCCCCGCTCGTGGCCAAGTTGCAGCGCCGCTCGCACGTGGCGGCAGCCCAGGCAGCGACGGTAGCCATGGATGCGGCTGGAGTTGCCCTCCAAGGACCTCCGTGCTCCACAGTGTACTCCTGCACGCTCGCTAGGTGTTTGATGAAATGCCAAAAGCAGACATCTCACAACTGTGACAACACCGTTGGATGCACATATACCAATCCAAATCAAAAGGCGGACAAAAATATCCGCTAAACCGACCCAAACGAACAAACGGCGAACAAAATTTGTGTCAGGTCGCTGTGTTGCGGTTGTCCTAAGAGCAACTCTATCAGACCCCGCAAAAAGCCCCGACCTGCAAAATAACCACCAAAATGCGGGTCGGTGCGGAAAATCCCGCCCGAACAGACCCCGCATACGCGTCCGACCTGTAAATTTTTTTGCGGGGCGCGGAAAAAGATCTCCCCCGACCTCTAGTTTCATGGGGTGGGAGGACGACCCAAGATCGACCCCTATCCACATCGAGATTTGGCGGGAGGGACATTTCCGTGCGGCCGTTCCCGCTCCCCCCACCCTCCACCACCATTGCCCTCGCCACCTCCCTCTCCAGTGCATCTTCCCCGGCAGTCCTTCGCTGCCATGGATGACACCTTGCTGTCCCCCATCACCATCGAGGTCGCCCACGCTCAATCACCTCGGGCGGATCTCGTCGCCGGCCATGTTGGCCCCACTGTCGCCCAAGGCGCCACTACGCCTGTCCGCAAGCGGCAGGGCACCATGGTCGTGCAGGGCGGGAATCCGGCTGCCCCACCGGGAAAGGCCCGTGCTCTGGGCGCCAACACCGCTGCGCGATCCCGTCCGGCGGTGGAGAAGGTCGACAAGGCCTCCGACATAAAGAGGAAGAGGATTCTGACTACAAAGAAGTTGGTTCCTTCATCCACTCCCTCCGCCCCGGAAAGAGGTTCTCCAGCAACGCCGCTCAATGGTGTTGCTCCCACCGCAAGCGAGGTGTTCGACGAAATGGCCGGAAGGTATGCCTCTTCGGTCATGAAAATTTTCTTTGCTTTGGCGATAGCTCGTGACTTGTTGTCATTCACTATAGCGGTGGTTCAAACAATGCAACTGCCGAGTTCGTGAACTTGTTGGGCACCAACACGGTTGACATCGATGAGGCCCCATTCGCCGCATTCGATTACAATGAAACGGAGGGCGGCATGGATGATCATGGGGGTGAAGAAGAAGTGGAGGAGATTGATGAGATGGTGTATGAGCAATCGCAAGCAAGAAGTGGAAAAAGCCAGAGATTGAAGTGAAGGAAATATGCCCTAGAGGCAATAATGAAGTTATTATTTATTTCCTTATTTCATGATAAATGTTTATTATTCATGCTAGAATTGTATTAACCGGAAATGTGATACATGTGTGAATACATAGACAAACAGAGTGTCACTAGTATGCCTCTACTAGACTAGCTCGTTGATCAAAGATGGTTATGTTTCCTAGCCATATACAAAGAGTTGTCATTTGATTAACGGGATCACATCATTAGGAGAATGATGTGATTGACTTGACCCATTCCGTTAGCTTAGCATTTGATCGTTTAGTTTGTTGCTATTGCTTTCTTCATGACTTATACATGTTCCTATAACTATGAGATTATGCAACTCCCGTTTACCAGAGGAACACTTTGTGTGCTACCAAACGTCACAACGTAACTGGGTGATTATAAAGGTGCTCTACAGGTGTCTCCGAAGGTACTTGTTGGGTTGGCGTATTTCGAGATTAAGATTTGTCACTCTAATTGTCGGAGAGGTATCTATGGGCCCACTCGGTAATGCACATCACTATAAGCCTTGCAAGCATTGTAACTAATGAGTTAGTTGCGGGATGATGCATTACGGAACGAGTAAATAGACTTGTCGGTAAAGAGATTGAACTAGGTATTGAGATACCAACGATTGAATCTCGGGCAAGTAACATACCGATGACAAAGGGAACAACGTATGTTGTTATGCGGTTCGACCGAGAAATATCTTCGTAGAATATGTAGGAGCCAATATGGGCATCCAGGTTCCGCTATTGGTTATTGACCAGAGAAATGTCTCGGTCATGTCTACATAGTTCTCGAACCCGTAGGGTCCGCACGCTTAACGTTCATTGACGATATAGTATTATATGAGTTATGTATGTTGGTGACCGAATGTTGTTTGGAGTCTCGAATGAGATCACAGACATGAAGAGGAGCTCCGGAATGGTACGGAGGTAAAGATTCATATATTGGATGATATGGTTAGGCCAAGGGGTCAGGCCCACGGGGCTATAAGTCGATGCAAAAGGAGTTTTGCGGAGGCCAGGGGGCCAAACGCCGGAGACCCTGGCGTCTGGCCCTGGGCCAGACGCCGAGGCCCATGGCGTCTGGGCTATACACCAAGGATTGTGGCATTTGGTCCTGGAGTCCGAGTGGGACTCTTGCCTTTCGGGCAAAACCGACTTTGAGGAGGCTTTTGCTCCAAGTTTCAACCCCAGGACTCAACATATAAATTGAGGGGCGGGGCTAGCACCAAAGACACATCAAGAAACACCAAGCCGTGTGCCGACAACCCCATCCCCTCTAGTTTATCCTCTGTCATAGTTTCCGTAGTGCTTAGGTGAAGCCCTGCGGAGATTGTTCTTCACCAACACCGTCACCACGCCGTCGTGCTTCCGGAACTCATCTACTACTTCGCATGTCTTGTTGGATCGAGAAGGTGAGGACGTCATCAAGCTGAACGTGTGCAGAACTCGGAGGTGCCGTGCGTTTGGTACTTGGATCAGTCGAATCTTGAAGACGTGCGACTACATCAACCGCGTTAATAAACGCTTCCGCTTAGCAATCTTCAAGGGTATGAAGATACACTCCCCCTCTCGTTGTTATACATCACCATGATCTTGCGTGTGCGTAGGAAATTTTTGAAATTACTACGTTCCCCAACAGTGGCATCCGAGCCTAGGTTTTATGCGTAGATGTTATATGCACGAGTAGAACACAAGTGAGTTGTGGGCGATACAAGTCATACTGCTTACCAGCATGTCATACTTTGGTTCGGTGGTATTGTTGGATGAAGCGGCCCGGACCGACATTACGCGTATGCTTACGGGAGACTGGTTCTACCGACGTGCTTTGCACACAGGTGGCTGGCGGGTGTCAGTTTCTCCAGCTTTAGTCAAACCGAGGGTGGCTACGCCCAGTCCTTGAGAAGGTTAAAACAGCACTAACTTGACGAACTATCGTTGTGGTTTTGATGCGTAGGTAAGAACGGTTCTTGCTAAGCCCGTAGCAGCCATGTAAAACTTGCAATAACAAAGTAGAGGACGTCTAACTTGTTTTTGCAAGGCATGTTGTGATGTGATATGGTCAAGATGTGATGCTATATTTTATTGTATGAGATGATCATGTTTTGTAACCGAGTTATCGGCAACTGGCAGGAGCCATATGGTTGTCGCTTTATTGTATGCAATGCAATCGCCCTGTAATTGCTTTACTTTATCACTAAGCGGTAGCGATAGCCGTAGAAGAAATAGGTGGCGAAACAACAACGATGCTACGATGGAGATCAAGGTGTCGCGCCGGTGACGATGGTGATCATGACTGTGCTTCGGAGATAGAGATCACAAGCACAAGATGATGATGGCCATATCATATCACTTATATTGATTTCATGTGAAGTTTATCCTTTATGCATCTTATTTTGCTTTGATTGACGGTAGCATTATAAGATGATCTCTCACTAAATTTCAAGGTATAAGTGTTCTCCCTGAGTATGCACCATTGCGAAAGTTCTTCGTGCTGAGACACCACGTGATGATCGGGTGTGATAGGCTCTACGTTCAAATACAACGGGTGCAAAACAGTTGCACACGCGGAATACTCAGGTTAAACTTGATGAGCCTAGCATATACAGATATGGCCTCGGAACACTGAGACCGAAAGGTCGAGCGTGAATCATATAGTAGATATGATCAATGTCGGTGTCAAAACCGGCGGATCTCGGGTAGGGGGTCCCGAACTGTGCGTCTAGGCGGATGGTAACAAGAGACGAGGGACACGATGTTTTTACCCAGGTTCGGGCCCTCTTGATGGAGGTAAAACCCTATGTCCTGCTTGATTAATATTGATGATGTGGGTTACAAGAGTAGATCTACCACGAGATCAAGGAGGCTAAACCCTAGAAGCTAGCCTATGGTATGATTGTTGTTCGTCCTACGGACTAAGGCCATCCGGTTTATATAGACACCGGAGAGGGCTAGGGTTACACAGAGTCGGTTACAAAGGTAGGAGATCTACATATCCGTATCGCCAAGCTTGCCTTCCACGCCAAGGAAAGTCCCATCCGGACACGGGACGAAGTCTTCAATCTTGTATCTTCATAGTCTTGGAGTCCGGCCGATGATGATAGTTCGGCTATCCGGACACCCCCTAGTCCAGAACTCCCTCAGTAGCCCCTGAACCAGGCTTCAATGACGACGAGTCCGACGCGCATATTGTCTTCGGCATTGCAAGGCGGGTTCCTCCTCCGAATAATTTATAGAAGATTGTGAACACCAGGATAGTGTCTGGCTCTGCAAAATAATTTCCACATACAACCGTAGAGAGAATAATATTACACAAGTTCAATCTGCTGACGTATTTTGTGGCGTAACGTCGCACCACTACCAAGCCCTTGAATTGTTTTTATTGTTCCATCTCAGCGCGTTTAGCGAGGCGGTTTCCTTGGCACGTCCTGTCGAAGCAGAGATCGTGTTCCCCTTATTCCGGGATTCCCATCAATACGGACGTGGGTAACCCAACCACGCCATCAATCGCGACGCTTGGGGGATAAGCGAGTTTTACCAGGCCGGTGAGGACGCGTGTTTCTGTCCGCCCATATAAGGGGATAAAGATCCAACCTTTTTACATGCGCCTTATTCCTCCTTGGCTTATCCATCTCTGTGAACTCGAGCTCTAGCGCCCAAGCCCGCACATCTCACCTCAACCTTCTCCAAACATGTCCGGAGTGGGAGGCAAGTGGATGGCCTCCTCCGTCACGGAGGGGCATATCCAGAAGCTGCGCAACGCCGGATACTTGTCCAGCGACATCGCGCATCGGCTCTCCGACGAGGGAGAGCTCATCCCCACCCCTAGGCCCCATGAGAGGGTAGTATTCCTTCCCCATTTCCTCCGTGGACTGGGCTTCCCACTTCATCCCTTTGTCCGGGGGCTCATGTTCTACTACGACCTAGATTTCCATGATCTGGCCCTGAATTTTATCCTCAACATCTCGGCGTTTATCATCGTGTGCGAGGCCTTCCTCTGCATCCAGCCCCACTTTGGCTTGTGGCTCAAGACCTTCAGTGTCAAGCCGAAGGTTGTGAAGGGCAGCCAAGCGGAGTGCGGAGGCGCCATGGTGGGCAGGATGTCCCACGTTACGTGGCTGGAGGGCACCTTTGCGGAAACCATCAAGGGGTGGCAATCGGGGTGGTTCTACATCACCGAGCCGCGTGACCCTGATTGGGCAGCGGCCCCCGAATTCAGATCCGGCATTCCTACACGGCTCACCTCCTAGAAAGAGAGTGGCCGGATCTGGGGGGATTCGGAGGAGCTGACCGGACTCCAAGCCTGTATCCAGAAGCTGGTGGACAAGAAGCTCAAGCTTGTCAACATAGTCCAGGTCATGCTCATCCGCCGAATTCTCCCGTGCCAACGACGGGGCTTCAATATGTGGGAGTTCGATCCAGCGCAGCACCAGACTTTGAATGGGTTCTTCGACACTACGTGCGAAGAGGTCTGGAAGGTGCTGTTCAAGGGCGCCGAGGCTCCCGCATCCACTACCGAAGATCGCGGATTCAGCTCGCAGCGTCCAGCTGATGAGGTAAGTGATATTGTCCTTTATGGGACGCTTGTTATTCATAGTTTGACTCTATGCGGGATCTAAACTCCCTTTCCTTTGACAGGACTGGCTGAAGAAGGCCGCACAGGCTATCTGTCCGGCCCCATTGCCAGAGGACCTAGCTGACACCCGCCTAACGGGGCTGCTGGCTCCGGCACCCCACGTGGTGCCGGAGAAGAAGGCCAAGAAGAAGGCCACGGGGACTCGGAAGAGTTCCCGTTTTCAGGTGCTATCGGATGATGAATCCGAGGCCGACTCCTCCCACCAAGGCGAGGAGGAGAAGAAGAAAGCCTCTCCCCCAGCAGGGGGAGGGAAGAAAAGGAAGGCCTCCCCAACAAGGGAGGCCGAAGGGTCCAAGAGGGGAAAAACTCTCCCCCCGGACTGTTCCGCCAACGCCAGTGACGATGACGAGGACTGGCCTCCAAGGGCCAAGCCTCTGGCGAGATCGTAAGTATCCGGACTCCCGAATAACTTCAAGGTTTTCGTTTTCCGCCACATTATGTCTTTCTAATGCCGCATACAACCCTGCAGTCCGCCTAAGGATGATCTCCCCACTTCGTCGAGCGGGTCCTTAGGGGCGTCGAATATGGATTCTCTTCCGACTGCCTCCACCCCCCGTGATGCGGACGATGCCGAGGTGGGATCCCAGGAAGGGACCCACCAGGAGGAGAGGGCCCCGAAGGTGTCGCAGGACAACCTACCGGACTTTGCACCGGACTCAGCCCCGGAACCCATAGTGGCTCCGGAGTCCGGCGGGCGACCCCTTCGTAAGAAGGGCAAGACCGCGACGCCGGCTACCTCCGTCCAACCGGAGGTGCCGGATAATTTGCTGGAGGCGCTCAACGGCGCCTCCATCGAAGAGGAACACCGCACTATTATGAGTGCGGTGATTCAGAAGGTTCAGCTCGCCAAGAGCGGGCTGGCCGAAGCTTGCAGCAGCCTTCTAACAGGCTTTGAGGTAAGAATTTCAATATATGTAAAATGGTACCGCATAGACAGTAGCCCCTGATGCTCGGTTCGGTGTTCAGAAAGAAAAGCTGGACTGAGGATCTTTAGAAAGATAAACGCAAGAGTCATGAAAATATGTCAATATGGGATTGCAGGCTGTGCTGCTGACCTCTGCCACACTGACTGCCGAGGTCAAAACTTTGAAGGAAAACCTCGAGCGGTCCGAGAACGAGATCGGCCATGCCAAGAAGCAGCTCGAGGAAGAAGAAGGTGAGTAATACCTTATGAAAATTGTACCTTACAGAAAAGGATTTGGTTGCAAGAAAAATGACAAGGATAACTGGGGTATTGCAGGGGCCACGAATGAGGTGGCGACCCTGAAGGAGGCGGTGGCCACGGCCGAACGCAATGCGGCTGCGGAGCGCACCGAGCAAGAGAAACAGGAGGCGCGGGTGGCGGAGGTACAGCAAGAGCTCCAGGATCTCGTGAAGAAACACGAGAGCCTGGAGCGTGACTCGAAGACTTGAGAGTCTGAGCTTGCAACGGCTCTTGAGAGTGCCAAAGCCGCTAAGGCCGAAGCCTACAAGGCCCTCCAGGAGATAGAGGCGGTGAAGAAAATAGCAGCGGGTAAGGCATTTTTCATGCAAAGTAAGCATGTGAGTGTTAATTACCTGTCGCTTACCCGAATTCGGAGCTCTCCAGGAGCGTTCGCAGATCTTCCCCGCAGCGTGTCCGATGCTGCCGCATTCTATCGGGCCGAGGAGGGAAGCTCAATGGAGAAGGTCTTCTGGTCTCAGTATGCTGAGGCCGGACATCCGGTGCCCCTTAGCGACCAGCTGAAGCAGCTGGTCGAGCTCCACAAGGCGGCCGAACAGGCCATGAAGGGCCTCATAGTTCGGCTGTGGCCTAAGGAGGCTATGCCTGGGAGCTACTTCGGCCTGGTGCGGCGGCTGGTGGACGCGTGCCCGTGGGTTGAAGTTATCAAGCACTCCGCCTGTATCGAGGGTGCGCGTCGGGCCCTTGCCCGCGCAAAGGTGCACTGGGGCAAGATGGATGCCCAGAAGCTTGTGACGGACCCCCCACCAGAGGGCAAGGAGCATCGCATGCCCGAGATGTATTATAGGAGTGTGCTGAAGGGCGCCCGCACTATTGCGGGTGAGTGCTCCAAAGATGTAATATTTGAGTAGACTCGCATTTTGTTATCCTGTGCGCTGAAAACTTGGTTCATATGCGCTAAGCAACGCTTGTTAATTTAAAATATTACCTTCTGTGCGGCTATTTATCAAATCTGAGAGATGGCAAGTCCTCGGCTTCAGCCCCCATGCCACGAGTGCTGGGGTGTTCGGGATAAACTCGAGCGCTCTTGTTCCCATTTTTGGGTCCATCTAGGGAGGCGCTCAACACAACGAACAAGGCAATCGGACTTATAATGCTTGAACACTCTCACTTAGCCATAGAATTCTATAATTTTAAATTTCGGCGAAGCCCCTAGTTTTTGGAAGGCCGAATTTGGGGCGCTATCCACGCCTTGGCCGGACAGAATCCGGCTCCTCGCTCGAAGCAGCATAAGTCTTTAGGGACTCGCAAAGAACCTCTCGAACAGCGACCAGCTCTCGCCTCATCATGAAGGTCAGTTTTAGCTTTCTCCACTGAGGCGTTAACCCAGCTCAACTGGGGCGCAATCGCAGTGGTTCTTCCAGTGCTACCTTAGCCGATAAAACGAAACGTAAGGCACCAAAACATGGGAGCCGGGCAAACCCAACTATTGACCCAAGAACATGATTCGGAGCCAATGCATATAATGCTATAAGTTCGGGGTGCCGCACTTGTGAAAGTGTTCGGACTTATCACACCATAACAAGGGAAACATAAGCCCCCGGTGTATTTAGCCGTACCAAAACGTACGGATGCAACATGTCATAGATGAACATATGTGTAAGAAAGAAATGCAATTGGAAGCAAAAATGTGTTGCATTGCTTTATTCAAATAAAAACTGCTGTAAGTGCAGGACGATACAAGTGGTGCGGTAAGCAAGGGATGGGACTGTTTAACATGTCCCCCTCTAGGGGTAGGCTACGGAATAATGCATAAAATAGATTTAATGCTCATAATGGAGACCACCTGGATTTTCGTTGTAGCCTTTCTCCTTCCCTGGTTGTTGTATCGTGGGTTCGGCATGTTTGCTGCCGGACAGGGCCTCTAACGAACGGAGTCCTGTAGGTAAAAAATAAAAGGAAAAAAAAAGAAACGACACACTTAAGAGCCCCTGGTGCGGTTGAGCCGCAGTTTGGGCTTATCGTGGTCGAGCCCCTTGCCCCATGCCCATGGTATCTTCAGAGCGTAATGGAGTACGCGAAGGATCTGTCTTAATGTTTTACAGGGGCTGGGGTTGGGGCCGCACTGCTACGCGTGCTCGGAACGTGCCAGGTGGTCATGTTGTAGGTTACTCCGGGCACGCTTAGCTGTGTCTGGCCGCTTAGCAGCCGGACTCGAGAATTGCCTTAAAAGGCTGCTTTGTACTTCTGCCGCGAGAGCCGCTGTATGTTCCTCCGTTCGGAGGGAGCATTCAGTGTTTCCATTGACCGTGATGACTCCTCTAGGGCCTGGCATCTTGAGCTTGAGGTATGCGTAGTGCGGCACCGCGTTGAACTTTGCGAACGCGGTACGTCCGAGCAAGGCATGATAGCCGCTGCGGAACGGGGCTATGTCAAAGATTAACTCCTCGCTTCGGAAGTTATCCGGGGATCCGAAGACCACTTCCAGTGTAACTGAGCCTGTACAATTGGCTTCTACACTTGGTATGACGCCTTTAAAGGTCGTCTTGGTAGGTTTAATCCTTGAGGGGTCTATGCCCATTTTGCGCACCGTGTCTTGATAAAGCAGGTTTAGGCTGCTGCCGCCGTCCATCAGGACTCTGGTGAGATGAAATTCATCGACGATTGGGTCTAGAACCAATGCAGCGAACCCACCATGGCGAATGCTGGTGGGGTGGTCCCTTCGGTCAAAGGTGATCGGTCAAGAGGACCATGGATTGAACTTCGGGGCAACTGGCTCCATCGCGTATACATCCCTGAGTGCACGCTTCCGCTCCCTTTTGGGTATGTGCGTGGCATATATCATGTTCACCGTCTGCACCTGTGGGGGGAAACCCTTCTGTCCTCTATTGTTCGGCGGTCGGGTCTCTTCCTCGTCGTCGCTATGTAGCCCCTTGTCGCTGTTTTCGGCAATTAACTTGCCTGCCTGCTTGAACACCCAACAGTCCCTATTGGTGTGGTTAGCTGGCTTTTCAGGGGTGCCATGTATCTGGCACAAGCGGTCGAGAATTCGGTCCAAATTGGATGGACCCTGAGTTGTTCTTTTGAATGGCTTTTTCCGTTGACCGGGTTTAGAGCCTCTGAATCCGGCATTGACTACCGTATCCTCACTGTTATCGCCGTTAATGTGGTGTTTGTTTTTGTTGCGACACGACCTGCCACTACGGTCCTTTATATCCGGATTGCCAGAATTTTTGTCGAGGTTGTTGCTGCGTGCTAGCCATCTGTCCTCACCCGCACAGAAGCGGGTCATGAGTGATGTAAGGGCTGCCATGGATTTCGGCTTTTCCTGTCCCAGGTGTCGGGCAAGCCACTCGTCGCGGATGTTATGCTTGAAGGCCGCGAGGGCCTCGTCATCCGGACAGTCGACAATTTGGTTTTTCTTGGTTAAGAACCATGTCCAGAATTGTCTGGCCGATTCGTCTGGCTGCTGAATTATGTGGCTTAGGTCATCTGCATCTGGTGGTCACACGTACGTGCCTTGGAAGTTATCGAGGAATGCGGCTTCCTGGTCCTCCCAACTCCCGATTGACTCTGCTGGCAAGTTGTTAAGCCAGTGCAGGGCTGGTCCTTTAAGTTTGAGTGGGAGATATTTGATGGCATGGAGATCGTCTCCGCGGGCCATGTGGATGTGGACGAGATAGTCCTCGATCCAGACCGCGGGGTCTGTTGTGCCATCATAAGATTCAATATTGACGAGTTTAAACCCTTCTGGGATTTGATGATCCATTACCTCATCTGTGAAGCACAGTGGGTGTGCGGCGCCTCTGTACTGGGCGATGTCGCGACGGAGCTCAAAAGAGCTTTGTCTGTTGTGTTCGGCCCGGCCGGACTTACTGTGTCCGGGGTGACGGTGATCGTCACGTATCGTGGGGCGCCCACGTGATCCATAGATCGATCTTGATTGTCTTGCCTTATCCTCCAATATGTCGCGCAGGTCCAGAGTGTTCCCCTGTGGCCTTGTGCTTTTCGAGCGATGCCGGGGTACGGGTCTAGTGAAGGGTCTTGAGGCCTCTCTGTCGCGACCACGGGGTGGTCGATCAGCCGTATTGTCTCCTGGTGAAGCGGGATCATATGCCTCCACATCTAATCGGGGGAGCTGCTTACGTTTGGGGTAGCTTTTGGAGGGGCGTTCGAGTTCATGCTCTTCGGCCGCGAGGACTTCGGTCCATCTGTCGGCTAGCAGATCTTGATCAGCTCTAAGCTGCTGCTGCTTTTTTTTGAGGCTGTTTGCCGTGGCCATAAGCCTGCGTTTGAAACGCTCATGTTCGACGGGATCCTCAGGCACGACGAATTCATCGTCGTCGAGGCTTGCCTCGTCTCCGGAGGGAGGCATATAGTCCTCTACCTCTTCTTCGGCCGCTCTCTCATGAGGGCTGGCGTCCCCCTCCTCCTGTGCTGGATCTTGATGGAGTGGGTTGTCTTCGGCGCTATCCGGTGTATTATTGTCTCCGGTGCCGGAATCCTCATTCTTGCTATGGCGGGATTTAGAGCGGCGCCGCTGACGCCGGCGCTTGGGCTGTTTCTTGGAGGGGTCATCCTCCGTTATTCCTTCGCCGTTCCCATCCTTTGAGATATCCACCATGTATATGTCGTATGAAGAGGTGGCTTTCCAGTGCCCGGTGGGCGCTGGTTCTTGGTCGTCTCCGGCATCGTCGTCCATACCGTCGATGTCCTTAGAGTCGTAATCTAGCATGTCGGTTAGGTCGTCGACAGTGGCTACCAAGTGGGTGGTGGGTGGGCTCTGAATTTCTTCGTCGTCCGCATCCCAACCGTCCTAGCCGCAGTCCGGCCAGGCCTCTCCTGATAACGAGAGGTACTTTAGCGAACTCAAGATGTCGCCAAAAGGTGAGTGTTGAAAGATGTCCGCCGCGGTGAACTCCATGATCGGCACCCAGTCGGATTCGACTGGAGGGGGCGCGGGAGGTCCGGAGTCCGGCAAGGAGTCCGGCACCTCGGAGTCACGAGCTTCATGGGGGAAAAGATCGGTGTTCGGCTCTATCGTCGTAGAGGTTGCAGCCCCCGAGGTGGTGTCTAGCCATCCATCCTTGGTCTATGCAGCCGGCTCCGAGTCGAAGATCGGAGCGGGTTCGAGTGCGGCCTCTAGGGTACTGTCCAGCTGCAGAGCTAAATCATGCCCATTGTGACAGTACGGCACGCTCGGCTGTGGCTCGAATCCGTCGAGGATCAAGTCCCCGCGGATGTCAGCCGTGAAGTTCAAACTTCCAAATCTGACCTGATGGCCAGGGGCGTAGCCTTCGATCTGCTCCAGCTGGCCAAGCGAATTGGCCCGCAGTGTGAAGCCGTCGAATATGAAGATCTGTCCGGGGAGGAAGGTCTCACCCTGGACTGCATCGTCGTTGATGATCGAAGAAGCCATCGAGCCTATCGGTGACGACACAGGGGAACTCTCAATGAAAGCACCAATGTCGGTGTCAAAACCGGCGGATCTCGGGTAGGGGGTCCCGAACTGTGCGTCTAGGTGGATGGTAACAGGAGACGAGGGACACGATGTTTTTACCCAGGTTCGGGCCCTCTTGATGGAGGTAAAACCCTACGTCCTGCTTGATTAATATTGATGATGTGGGTTACAAGAGTAGATCTACCACGAGATCAAGGAGGCTAAACCCTAGAAGCTAGCCTATGGTATGATTGTTGTTCGTCCTACGGACTAAGGCCATCTGGTTTATATAGACACCGGAGAGGGCTAGGGTTACACAGAGTCGGTTACAAAGGTAGGAGATCTACATATCCGTATCGCCAAGCTTGCCTTCCACGCCAAGGAAAGTCCCATCCGGACACGGGACGAAGTCTTCAATCATGTATCTTCATAGTCTTGGAGTCCGGCTGATGATGATAGTTCGGCTATCCGGACACCCCCTAGTCCGGAACTCCCTCAATCAACATAATGATGTTCACCATTGAAAACTACTCCATCTCACGTGATGATCGGACATGGTTTAGTTGATTTGGATCACGTGATCACTTAGATGATTAGAGAGATGTCTATATAAGTGGGAGTTCTTAAGTAATATGATTAATTGAACTTAAATTTATCATGAACTTAGCCCTGGTAGTATTTTGCAAATTATGTTGTAGATCAATAGCTCGCGTTGTTGCTTTCATATGTTTATTTTGATATGTTCCTAGAGAAAACTGTGTTGAAAGATGTTAGTAGCAATGAAGCGGATTGGATCCGTGATCTGAGGATTGTCCTCATTGTTGCACAGAAGAATTATGTCCTTGATGCACCGCTAGGTGACGGACCTATTGCAGGAGCAGATGCAGACGTTATGAACATTTGGCTAGCTCAATATGATGACTACTTGATAGTTTAGTGCACCATGCTTAACGGCTTAGAATCGGGACTTCAAAGACGTTTTGAACGTCATGGGACATATGAGATGTTCCAGAAGTTGAAGTTGATATTTCAAGCAAATACCCGAGTTGAGAGATATGAAGTCTCCGACAAGTTCTATAGCTAAAAGATGGAGGAGAGTTGATCAACTACTGAGCATGTGCTCAGATTGTCTGGGTACTACAATTGCTTGAATCAAGTGGGAGTTAATCTTCCAGATAAGATAGTGATTGACAGATTTCTCTAGTCACCATCACCAAGTTAGTAGAACTTCGTGATGAACTATAGTATGCAAGGGATGACGAAAATGATTCCCGAGCTCTTCGTGATGGAGAAATTAACGAAGGTAGAAATCAAGAAAGAACATCAAGTGTTGATGATTGACAAGATCACTAGTTTCAATAAAAGGGCAAAGGGAAAGAAAGGGAAGTTCAAGTAGAATGACAAGCAAGTTGTCACTCCCGCAAGGAAACCCAAAACTGGACCAAAGCCTGAAACTGAGTGCTTCTACTGCAAAGGAAATGGTCACTGGAAGCGGAAATACCCTGAATATTTGGTGGATAAGAAGGATGGCAATGTGAACAAGGGTATATTTGATATAGAGGTTATTGATGTACCTTACTAGTGTTTATAGTAGCCCCTAAGTATTTGATACTTGTTCGGTTGCTAAAAAGATTAGTAACTCGAAACAGGAGTTACAGAATAAACAGAGACTAGTTGAGGGTGAAGTGACGATGTGTGTTGGAAGTGGTTCCAAGATTGATATGATCATCATCGCACACTCCATGTACTTTTGGGATTAGTGTTAAACCTAAATAAATGTTATTTGGCATTTGCATTGAGCATGAATATGATTTGATCATGTTTATTGTAATACGGTTATTCATTTAAAGTCAGAGAATAATTGTTGTTCTGTTTACATGAATGAAACCTTCAATGGTCATACACCCAATGAAAATAGTTTGTTGGATCTCGATCATAGTGATACACATATTCATAATATTGATGCCAAAAGATGCAAAGTTAATAATGATAGTGCAACTTATTTGTGGCACTGCAGTTTGGGTCATATCGGTGTAAAGCGCATGAAGAAACTCCATAAAGATGGATTTTCTGAATCACTTGGTTATGAATCATTTGATGCTTGCGAACCATGCCTTTTGGGCAAGATGACTAAAACTCCGTTCTTCGGAACAACGAAATGAGCTAATGACTTGTTGGAAATAATACATACCGATGTATGCGGTCCAATGAGTGTTGATACTCGTGGCGGGTATCGTTATTTTCTGACCTTGACAGATGATTCGAGAAGATATGGGTATATCTACTTGATGAAACATAAGTCTGAAACAGTTGAAAGGTTCAAAGAATTTCAGAGTGAAGTGGAAAATCATCGTAACAAGAAAATAAAGTTTATATGATCTGATCGTGGAGATGAATATTTGAGTTATGAGTTTGGCCTTCAGTTAAAATAATGTGGAATAGTTTCCCAAACTCATGCCACCTGGAACACCACAGCGTAACGGTGTGTCCGAACGTCATAACCGCACTTTATTTGATATGGTGCAATCAATGATGTATCTTACCCATTTACCAATATCATTTTGGGGTTATGCATTAGAGATAGCTACATTCACGTTAAAATAGGGCACCATCTAAATCCGTTGATACGACACCGTATGAACTATGGTTTAGCAATAAACCTAAGTTGTCGTTTCTTAAAGTTTGCAGTTGCGATGCTTATGTGAAAAAGTTTCAACCTGATAAGCTCGAACCCAAATTGGAGAAATGCGTCTTCATAGGATACCCAAAGGAGACTGTTGGGTACACCTTCTAATCACAGATTTGAAGGCAAAATATTCGTTGCTAAGAACAGATCCTTTCTAGAGAAGGAGTTTCTCTCGAAAGAAGCAAGCGGGAGAAAAGTAGAACTTGATGAGGTAATAGTACCTTCTCCTGAATTGGAAAATAGTTCATCACTGAAATCAGTTCCAGTGATTCTTACACCAATTAGTGAGGAAGCTAATGATGATGATCATGAAACTTCAGATCAAGTTACTACAAAACCTCATAGGTCTTCCAGAGTACGGTCCGCACCAGAGTGGTACGGTAATCCTGTTTTGAAAGTCATGTTACTAGACCATGATAAACCTACGAACTATGAGGAAGCGTTGATGAGCCCAGATTCCGCGAAATGGCTGGAGGCCATGAAATCTGCGGTAGGATCCATGTATGAGAACAAAGTGTGGACTTTGGTGGACTTGCCCGATGATCGGCAAGCCATAGAAAATAAATGGATCTTCAAGAGGAAGACAGACGTTGATAGTAGTGTTACTATCTACAAAGCTTGACTTGTCGCAAAAAGGTTTTCGACAAGTTCAAGGTGTTGACTACAATAATATTTTCTCAATTGTAGCGATGCTTAAGTCTGTCCGAATCATGTTAGCAATTGCCACATTTTATGAAATCTGGCAAATAGATGTCAAAACTGCATTCCTTAATGGTTTTCTTAAAGAAGAGTTGTATATGACGCAACCAGAAGGTTTTGTCAATCCTAAAGGTGCTAACAAATTGTGCAAGCTCCGGCGATCCATCTATGGACTGGTGCAAGCATCTCGGAGTTGGAATATACGTTTTGATAAGTTGATCAAAGCATATAGGTTTATACAGGACTTGCAGTGAAGCATGTATTTACAATAAAGTGAGTGGGAGCACTACAACCTTTTTGATAAGTATATGTGAGTGACATATTGTTGATCAGAAATGATGTAGAATTTTTCTGGAAAGCATAAAGAAGTGTTTGAAAGGAGTTCTTTAAAAGAAAGACCTCAGTAAAGCTACTTACATATTAAGCATCAAGATCTATTGAGATAGATCAAGACGCTTGATAAGATTTTCAATGAGTACATACCTTGACAAAATTTTGAAGTAGTTCAAAATGGAACAGTCAAAGAAAGAGTTCTTGCCTGTGTTGCGAAGGTATGAAATTGAGTAAGACTCAAATTCCAACCGCGGCAGAAAATAGAAAGAGAATGAAAGTCATTCCCTATGCCTCAGTCATAGGTTCTATAAAGTATGCTATGTTGTATACCAGACCTATTGTATACCTTGCTCTGAGTTTGGCAAGGGAGTACAATTTTGATCTAGGAGTTGATCACTAGATAGCGGTCAAGAATATCCTTAGTGAGGACTAAGGAGACGTTTCTCGATTATGGAGGTAATAAAAGAGTTCGTCGTAAAGAGTTACATCGATGCAAGCTTTTACACTAATCCAGATGACTCTAAGTCTCAATCTGGATACATATTGAAAGTGGGAGCAATTAGCTAGAGTAGCTCTGTGCAGAGCATTGTAGACATAGAATATTTGCAAAATACATACAGCTCTGAATGTGACAGACCCGTTGACTAAACTTCTCTCATGAGCAAAACATGATCATACCTTAGTACTCTTTGGGTGTTAATCACATAGCGATGTGAACTAGATTATTGACTCTAGTAAACCCTTTGGGTGTTGATCACATGACGATGTGAATTATGGGTGTTAATCACATACAAATGTGAATATTGGTGTTAAATCACATGGCGATGTGAACTAGATTATTGACTCTAGTGCAAGTGGAAGACTGAAGGAAATATGCCCTAGAGGCAATAATGAAGTTATTATTTGTTTCCTTATTTCATGATAAATGTTTATTATTCATGCTAGAATTGTATTAACCGGAAACATGATACATGTGTGAATACATAGACAAACAGAGTGTCACTAGTATGCCTCTACTAGACTAGCTCGTTGATCAAAGATGGTTATGTTTCCTAGCCATAGACAAAGAGTTGTCATTTGATTAACGGGATCACATCATTAGGAGAATGATGTGATTGACTTGACCCATTCCGTTAGCTTAGCATTTGATCGTTTAGTTTGTTGCTATTGCTTGCTTCATGACTTATACATGTTCCTATAACTATGAGATTATGCAACTCCCATTTACCGGAGGAACACTTTGTGTGATACCAAACGTCACAACATAACTGGGTGATTATAAAGGTGCTCTACAGGTGTCTCCGAAGGTACTTGTTGGGTTGGCGTATTTCGAGATTAGGATTTGTCACTCTGATTGTCGGAGAGGTATCTCTGGGCCCACTCGGTAATGCACATCACTATAAGCCTTGCAAGCATTGTAACTAATGAGATAGTTGCGGGATGATGCATTACGGAACGAGTAAAGAGACTTGCCGGTAATGAGATTGAACTAGGTATTGAGATACCGACGATCGAATCTCGGGCAAGTAACATACCGATGACAAAGGGAACAACGTATGTTGTTATGCGGTTCGACCGATAAAGATCTTCGTAGAATATGTAGGAGCCAATATGGGCATCCAGGTTCCGCTATTGGTTATTGACCAGAGAAATGTCTCGGTCATGTCTACATAGTTCTCGAACCCGTAGGGTCCGCACGCTTAACGTTCGTTGACGATATATTATTATATGAGTTATGTATGTTGGTGACCGAATGTTGTTTGGAGTCTCGAATGAGATCACAGACATGAAGAGGAGCTCTGGAATGGTACGAAGGTAAAGATTCATATATTGGATGATATGGTTAGGCCAAGGGGTCAGGCCCACGGGGCTATAAGTCAGTGCAAAAGGAGTTTCACGGAGGCCAGGGGGCCAAACGCCGGAGACCCTGGCGTCTGGCCCTGGGCCAGATGCTAAGGCCCATGGCGTCTGGGCCAGACGCCAAGGATTGTGGCATTTGGTCCTGGAGTCCGAGTGGGACTCTTGCCTTTCGGGCAAAACTGACTTTGAGGAGGCTTTTGCTCCAAGTTTCGACCCCATGGCTCAACATATAAATAGAGGGGCGGGGCTAGCACCAAAGACACATCAAGAAACACCAAGCCGTGTGTCGGCAACCCCGTCCCCTCTAGTTTATCCTCCGTCATAGTTTCCGTAGTGCTTAAGCGAAGCCCTGCGGAGATTGTTCTTCACCAACACCGTCACCACGTCGTCGTGCTATCGGAACTCATCTACTACTTCGCCTGTCTTGCTGGATTGAGAAGGCGAGGACGTCATCGAGCTGAACGTGTGCAGAACTTGGAGGTGCCGTGCGTTCGGTACTTGGATCGGTCGGATCGTGAAGACGTACGACTACATCAACCGCGTTGATAAACGCTTCCGCTTAGCAATCTTCAAGGGTATGAAGATACACTCCCCCTCTCGTTGCTATACATCACCATGATCTTGCGTGTGCGTAGGAAATTTTTGAAATTACTACGTTCCCCAACATGAAGAACTACACGATCTTGGAAGATCAAATGTTGATCAAGGCATGGAGTGCGGTGTCTCTTGATGCATGCATGGGTACTTCTCAAACCGCTAAGAGGTATTGGTAAAGGATCGATGATCAATACTTCCGCATGATGGCAAAGTATCCCAATAGGACTCCACGCACCTTTCGGTCGCTCCAAGAGCGTTGGGACGTGATCAAGCCTATTTGCAGTCGTTGGGCGGCTTGCTAGGAGCAAGTACACAATGCACCACCACGTGGAACCGTGGAATCTGACTATGTGAGTTCATTTTGACTTTGTTCAAGTTGTGCACATCATATTGCATCATATGAAAATGATTGCATCATATAAAATGATTGCATCGTTCAAATTGTGTAGGACAAAATTGCCCAACAAAGATACAAAGACATGGAAGCTTCGAAAGGCAAATTCTTCAAACTAGAGCATTGTTGGGACTTGCTCAAGAATTGCGAGAAGTGGAAGTTGATTGACAAAGAATCCCCACCGAAGAGAGGTTCACTTACAAACATGGATGAAGATGAGGATGATGATGGCCCAAGAATCTTGAACAAGCCCGATGGTGACAAGAGGGCTGAGGAGAAAATGAAGAGAGAGCACGAAGCGTCAAGCTTGAGGGAGAAGATTGATGCCATGGTGCAACCAAATGAGTTGAGGTTATTGAAGACGTTGGAGATCAAGAAAGAGTTGGCCGAGAAGAAGGCACAGGACAAGCAAGAGAAATGACAATTGCTCAAGGAAGAGGAGCTGCGCAAAGCGGCCATTAAGGAGAGAAGAGTACGTGCCGCTGAGAACAAAGCCATGTCCATGTTGCTCGCCGAAGAAAACAAGATCATGACAATGAACCGCAATGACATGGACGACCTTACCAAAGAATGGCATATGTGGCAAGAAGAGAAATCTTGAAGAGGAGAATGGTTGCGTCGGCCAGTGCATGTTACAGTGCCGGAGGTGTTTTTCCAGCGGGGTTTGGAACCAATGTCGCCGATGCGTTCAGTGCACCAGCCGATGATTTCGGTGCAGGAGTTGGAACAAGCGCCGAAGGTGGATTCAGTGGTTCCGATGAACTCCATGGACTCGATGGCGCGGAGTGAAGATCGACCAAGATGATGCCGGACGTGGTCATCACTCTGGCAAGACCCTCTTTTGCGTTTGTCCTACAAAACTTTAAACTTTTATTTGCGCGTGAATTGTGTTCTATTGTTTGAATTTGAACTTATTTGTCGGAACCAATGTCAAATTCGATAATTGGGCGTCTTCGTTTTGTGAATCGATGCGGCGGTGCCCGAGCAGACCCCACATAACCGACGCGTAAAAAAACATATTCATCAAATATCCTTTTTTACGGGTCCGTTTTACAAGGTCTGAGCCTGACCTCACGCGCGCCGACATGTAAAAAATTTATGCGGGTTGGGATTTTACGGGGTTTGCTAGAGATGCTCTAAGTGCGCGTTTGCAAGGCTGAGAATGATTCGAAAACTACGGTCCTGTGCGTGTTGACTTGTTGCGTGAAACTCGGATAATTTCACATATTTGACCTGAGGCCTAAATCAATTCACAAACTGACCTGCTTTCAAAAAAATTCACTATGCTGACCCTTTCGTGTGGCGCCCGACAGCTGGGCGCCGCACCCTACTATGCAGCGCCCATCACTTAGGCGTTGCACATCCTGCCAGCGTGGCAGCCCTGGCCCCACAGACAGCACTGCAGCGCCTAAGACTTAGGCGCCGCACTGTGTATATTGTAGCGCCCGTGTCTTAGGCGCTACACGTTGACTTAGCCCACATCGGGCCAGACCCTCCCAGGCAGTTCTCCCAGTTGCTCTGTTGTCACAGAGAGCGGCGGCGGCGGCGCCCCCTTCGGATCCCCCCCACACCCCCTCTCAGATTTGAAGTTTTGAGGCTTGGATTCGATCTCCAATCCTTCCTAGTACGTAAACTCCTCCGTTCCCTTTCTTTTCCTCCGTAAAATCGTTCGGTGTTCCAGATTAAGTTTTTTGATGTAATATTGCAATTGGAGATGATAAGTCATCCACCTCAGGAGCCATTTCCTGGTCTGACCTTCAAATGTGGAATCCTTTTCTCATCAATGGCAAGTACTTTGAAAACAACTATCAAAATTTTATTTAGTTTTACAAGTATGCAGAGAGCCGACAAGGCAGCAATGCTATTGTTCAAATGTGGTCAAGGCAGGCTTTCGGTGTTTCAGAATGAGCACACATTCATTGCAACCAAAAGAATTGGTAGTCATATCCGGTAGTATATGATTCTTGTTGTGATGGAGGATGTGTAGTCATATCCGGTGTTCATATCCGGTGTTCATATCCGGTGTTCATTCGTTAGGTGGAAACTCTTTCGGTGTTGTGATGGAGGATGTGTAGTCATATCCGGTAGTATATGATTCTTGTTAGTTAAACCTAGATTGTTTATTTTTTTAGATATATATGAGATGCCTAGTTTTGTAGATAATTATGAGATGTTGAGTTTTGTAGCTATATGTGAGATGTTGAGTTTTTTTAGATATATATTAGATGTTGAGTGTTTTCCGATATTTGAGATGAACTCATGTATGTTTATTGTTTGAAATTGTAAGGATGGTTTGGCTTCTGGACGATGTCTACGACGTGCAACACCGGTCCTACATGATGCGCGAGAAGGATAAGGTAATAGTGAGTACTCTAAATCTTTTGCAAATTTACCTTTAGTTGAAATTTACATGCCCTAAGATTTGTCATTACTTGTTTTTTGCAGAAGCTTGAACCTCTGAAGATTCGGTATCACGGGGTCTCTGGTCCTGCCATGCCTTACGATGAGCGGTACACACCGTACATCAAGCAGGCAGGACTACTCCCGTGGATTCTGTTGGTCAGCCGGTCCACGCCGAATCTGAACACTCCACTAGTGTCCGCTCTTGTTGATCGGTGGAGGCCAGAGACCCACAGTTTCCATCTTTGGACCGGGGAGATGACCGTGACGCTCGAGGATGTCTCGTTGATCACCGGTCTTGCTATCGACGGGAGGCCTCTATGTATGAGCACCGATTCTGATGGGTGGCGCGAGCACCGATAATGTGTAACCGAGTAGTTGTCGAGCCACATCTTCAATTCCAAGAAGGATTGAAACTCACAACCGGGATATATCCCGTTCTTGCCGTCTTCCAAATCACGGTGAGAACTTGGCCTAGCTCCAAGAGATATGCATTTGCCACCATCCACAACGGCTTCATCCGCGAGACTAAGATCCTTGAACAATGGTGTCTTGTGATCCCGCCCGAATACCTTCTTGAATGCTTCGGCCTCCTTCGGCGTGAACCCCTCCTCATCAACTTCTTCATCGGGACCATCGTCATCCGAGTCCGATGCATATGCACGGGAAAAAGGGATGGATTGGTCCATTGTCTCTTGCACATGATATTGGTCGAGATCACCCACATTGTTGTCATGGAGGTCAACTTCGTTGTCATCCTCCCCATACTCATCATTCTCCTCTTCAAAACCTTCATTTTGGTTGTTTGGAGTCGGGCTCAATGTTGGCCAATCTTGTTGCGTGAATTGAGGTTCACTCATTTGATCTTGGTTCATGGGTGGGGGAGTGCTAGCAACCAACGGGGAGGGGTTCCGGTTCAAGTCTAAATTCAAAGTAGACTCAACCTTCTTGGAGACAAATAACTCAAGAGCCTTGTCTAGAGATTCGGCAACCGTCTCCTTGTATGCAACCCAACGTTGCTCGGAGTTCACACGCATTGTCTTCCAACGGATGTGCATTCCAAAACCAACATTATGCCTTCCCTCGAACTCAACAACGTCACTTGGGTCCGTCCAATTCAAATCTTTCCTCACTTGTTCCAAAAGCTCCGCATAGCTAGGACTACTCTCAAACACCATGTCAAGCTCATTCGGGTCCGTCTCAACATTGCCTTTCAAAAAGGCCTCTCTATCCACATGATGAACATAAACACATGTTCTCCCCATCCCTACAATAATCAAAAACACACATATATCAAGTAAATACTTAAGAAAAATATTTGCACACATATGCCCTAACATATAAAACAACCATAACCATAGCATAACCCTAACACCAACATCAAACACACATAACCCTAACCCTAGCATACTATGGAAGCTTAACCAACCCAAGTTAGCAAAGAAACATAACATCATTCAACACAAATTTGCAAATCCAAGTCAAAACTAGGGTTTCCCCCAAACTAGCAAGATTTGAGCAAATGTGACAATTCCTATGGATGAAAACGAGGGGATGGGAGGAGATTACCTTAAGGGAGGGGTTGGCTTCGAAATCCACGGTCAAATACTCCGGATTTGCAAGATTTGAGAAGGATTTGAGAGGGGGGGAGAGGGGAAGAGAGGAGGGCCGCAAGCCTTAGGGTTTGGGTGGGGTGGGGGTGTGTGGGGTGGGGGTGGGAGGGGAGAGAGGGTGGGGCCAGCCCAAGTGGAACACAGACTGTGCAGCGCCCACGAGCTAGGCGCTGTTACATGTGTGGCGCCTAAGACTTAGGCGCTGCACAGGTGCGTGTGGGGCCGCAGCTGGACCAGGGCTGCCACGCTGGCAGGAAGTGTGGCGCCTAAGTGATGGGTGCTGCACAGTAGGGTGCGACGCCCAGCTGTCGGGCGTCACACGAAAGGGTCAGCAGAGTGATTTTTTTTTGAAAGCAGGTCAGTTTGTGAATTGATTTCTGCCTCAGGTCAAATATGTGATTTCTACAGTGAAACTCAGGGCCAGTTCTTTTGGGCAATTCTCCCAGAATTGACCCCCTCCCCAGCTTCCCCCAGAATTGTCACTTCATCTTTTTTTACAATTCCTAGCTAGTTAAGGTCTAATTAGCTAGGAATTGTAAAAAAATATCAAGTGGCAATTCTGAGAAAATCTGGGGAGGGGGTCAATTCTGAAAGAATTACCCAAAAGAACTGGCCCTCACTCTCGTCTGAACCGCTCGGCGTTTTCTAGTCTAGACTGAAAACTGCACCTGAAAACGACGGCTCCTCCTACCCCACCTTTTCCTTCTGTTTTTTGCGCTAAGGTTAAAAGCGCCGCGAATTGCAGATGGGCGTGCCCGTGGACTCGGCGCACGAGACAGCTGGGCGGACACACGCGTCTTCGAAGGGACCCGGTCCATGCAATTACTAGGCGACAACTAGTGCTCCTTCTCCTCCCAACAAAGTCTTTAGCTTAGCCTTGACACGTACGGTAATGGGGGTGGCAGAGGAGGAGGAGGCTATTTTGCAGTGGTTACTCTCACAAATGTACACCGGGATAATGCACACCCATATATGGTTTCCTTTACCTACTCACTCGCATAACCGCTCAAATGCGATTGATCTACCCCGAATAGCTCATTTATTCGGCATGGTTAAGTTGACCAGATAGTTGCAATAATTTGAAGCTTTTTAGGTTGAGGTAACACGTCTAACAAATCCTGACTTCAGAGAGGCAAAACCAAAAGTTGCCAAAAATGACAACATTTGAGAGATTGGCAAGAACCCATCAGTAGTCAATCAACTGCTAGTCATCTTTTTTACATTTTCAAACAATTGACATCAAATTGATTAGGCTAATACTTCCTCTATAAACTAATATAAAAGCGTTTAGATTACTAAAGTAGTGATTTAAACATTCTTATATTAGTTTACGGAGGGAGTACTTTGTAATTTAGTACTAAAATTCCTAACCAGATTTCAAGCATTGGAAACACCAACTAAAGAAAAATGAAACCACATGTACAATACTACCTCTGTCCTGGTTTATTAATCCCCATAGTATTTTGTGTCAAATTTTGACTATAAAATTTAACTAACAAAACGTTGATGTATGTTATAAAAAAATAATATCATTGAAAACTATGTTCAAATACGAATCCAGTGATATAATTATGGTGACATGCATTACACTTTGTTAGTTAAATCTTTGGTTAAAATTTGATACAAAATACAAAGAAGACCAATAAACCAGGACGGGGGTAGTACAATATAAGCCAATGCAGACAAGCCAACATAATTTGGGCCCCCATCAGACATAATATATTTGTTTGCGCATATACCCCATGATAAAACAATTGCCACTGTTATAAATTTTGTAGACCTCATGTTTTAATATATGTGGCTAATATGTCTCAGATGCTCCCCTGGTTTGTAACATCTTTTTTTTCTAATTGAAAGGCGGCCTAAGATTACTTTTGCTTTTGCAAAGTATTTTACTACTCGTCCAGGTGTATAAGTCACCTTATGAAAACCAAATAATCTCAAAACACTTAGACGCAGTGCATTAACTCTCACCTTTGTTTTTTATTTTTTGACATAAGTAAAGGAAACAACCAATAAAAGATATGATTTCAATGACTTGAGACTACTAAATACGACATGCAATGGTTAGTTCATTGCATGCAATGCTATAAATTAGCAAATAAACATTAAGTTTTCTTGTTTTTTCCTTCGCCTTGGTCGCGGTGTACAAACTAAGATGACTTATGCACCTGGACGAAGGGAGTACTTCGAATGTAAATATTATTTTATTCCCCGCAAAAAAGAGGAAAATATATTTTTTATGCAGATGCCACACAACATATTTATAACACGACAAGCTAAAAAATGCTAGACCTAAGGGTCAACAATTTTATTTTATATTTGGATTATAGGGAAAGTAAATGCAATAAGTGACTTAATAGTAAAATTTACAAGGGTCCAACTTTATTACTTAGCTCTCGAATGAGAAATAGAATTACCATACACATCAATTGAAACCCACAAACTCGTACACTTAGGCCTTATTTGGTAATCGGGGACCCCCCCCCCCCTTCCGGGATAACCGTCCTTTCCCAGGGCGAGAAACCCGCATGCAATCTATGCCCGGATTTTCAGGAGACCCATTTGGTAACATCGTGGAAAGGGCTTTCTCGGCCCAATCCTCCCGAAATCCCTGGGCCGCTCGCCCCGACCTCCGCACTCCAGGGAAATTCTCCTGGGTTGCCCCCGTCTCTTTCTTGCGATCTCAATCGCCTTGGCCCTCTGTTCTTCTGCTTCTTTGCCTTCGTTCTCTTCCCTCTCCCTTGGTGCCCAAATGGCAACGGGGTATTTCACATGGCAGGATGAGGATCTCATATGAGCGGGGAGATCCCCCTCGGGTGGTTTACTGCCATGGTTTTTTCAACCCAACAACCAAATGAGCCCTTATGGTTCACATGAGTGCACAGCGTAATAAGGGGTACTCCCTCTATTCGTAAATACATGTCATTTTGGACATTGATCCGGCAATTGTTACTAAGTACTACTCCCTCCGTCCCATAATGTAAGACGTTTTTTGACGTCTTACATTATGGGACAGAGGGAGTACTATTAGTAAAATAATTAAGTCATTTTCAAAAAACTATTTTTAAATATAGAATTAATTTTCAAAATGTTTTATTTTCAAAATTACACAGCTTGCTACACACCTTGTAGAACAACATGTATAATAACCGAGGTAAAACGTGGTACATCTTGCAATTCACCATGGGCGTCTCTTCCCTTTCTCTCTCCTCATCATCCATCCCTGGGAAGAAAGCAAAAGCGGCACGCGCATACACACCCCCACCTCCCTCCCTTTCTCTCTCCCCCCACCAGCTAGAGAGAGAGAGAGAGAGCGAGAGGCAAGCTGCCCTGCCGACCTCCGCGACCGCCGCCGCTGCCGACGCGATGGCCCGCCTGTTCCGCGACCCCCGCCGCGACTCCGCCTCCTCCTCCTCCAATGGCTTCGCGCCCCCGGTCGCGTCGCCCGCCGCCTCCGCGCTGCCGTCGCCGTTCCCCGACCTCGGCGTGCAGCTCTCCGCGGCCGAGCTCCGCGAGACCGCCTACGAGGTCCTCGTCTCCGCGTCCCGCACCACCGGCGGCAAGCCCCTCACCTACATCCCCCAGGCGGGCCCCGCGTCCCCCGCCTCGGCCTCCTCGGCGTCCTCCGTCAACAGCTCCTCCTCGTCGCTCCAGCGCTCGCTTACCTCGGCCGCCGCCAGCAAGATGAAGAAGGCGCTCGGGCTCAAGTCCTCGGCCTCGTCCAAGGGGGGCAGCCCGGGGAGCGGAGGTGCCGGGGTCAAGGCGGCCCCGCAGCGGCCGGCGACGGTCGGGGAGCTGATGCGGGCGCAGATGCGCGTGTCGGAGCCCGCCGACGCCAGGATCCGGAGGGGCCTCCTCCGCATCGCCGCGGGTCAGGTAGGATCTCTCAGTTGGTTGCGGTTGTTAGCGCGTTAATCCGTGGGATTCGAGCTGAAATGCAGCTTAAAGTTTGCTCATTTGATCGCCATTTTCGTGCTTGTTTGAATGCCCGTGTCGGCAGATTGTGGTAGATCTGGGGTGGGTTCAGCGTGCCGCGGCAAAAGCATAGAAAATTTGATTTTGTTTTTGGTTCTAGTTTGGTTAGTGTTCTTCGCAGTTAGTTGGAGGGCTCGGTAAAGTTCAAATCTAGCTGAAAATAAGCTTATTTTCTCACTTCCTATTTTTGGTTTTCCGTTCTCAAGTTGAGCTGAAATACAACTGGCGAGTATGCGGGCCTTTTCCCGCGAGGGGTGTGAAAATAGTTTTCTTTCCTTTTTCTAGCTTGAATCTCATAATTGTCGGCTGGAATGGAATAATTCACTTTCCCGTGCATCATTTGATCGTACCATTGATTTAACAGGATTTTTTTAATTATATAATTAGTGGGAGCCAGAAACCGTGGTAAATTGCATGATTCTTATCTTGATACGGGGTTTTGCTTCAGTGACAAAGTGCAGTGGAAGTAAGGGGAGCAAATGGGAAAATATACCACAAAAGCGGAGAAATCAGTGACATGGATGCTAATCCAGTCCACCATGCAAAGAGCAGTGTGTATTAATTGCATCATTGAGGATAAGAAGTTGATGATATACAATAGAACTTCTAACAACTTGCTGAACTATCATTTGCTTTTAGAAGATTGAGGGAAAAAATGTTTGGGATGAGCTATTACTTATGTCAGTTCCAAAAGTTATTAACTTGACATGCCACTGCAAAAATGCATTTTGTTCTTGCGCCAACAAGAAACAAATAAGCCTCCTCTTTCGCCGTTCTTGCAAGGATTGGAGACAGTATAACAACTCACGACAATGAATTTGACTGCATCCATGAGCATTTGTGTAAGTGCAGAGGTGTGCGTTAGGATTTGTGGAGGAGTAGGTTAAAGAAAATGAAGTGCCATTGGATTGGCTGAATAAGAGGGTGTAATTATGACTGGGTTTTCTTGATACAAACCACACCTTGAGCTTCCTTGGATGCTTGAATTGTATTGGCATTCTGGCAATGCATTCATCTTAGCAGTGTAGCTTTAGTTGTAGAACTTTGGTTTAACGGATGCATTTCTAGCAATGCTTCTGACATTTTTTTGCTTGGTTGATTCATGAACATGTGAACCGTTGCACACACTAACATCTTCTTTAGTGCTCACACCTGTTAGGAATAAGCAACTTGTATTCCCATGAGGCCATAGGCCGATATATATATACATGTACAGGTGTGGAACATATGCAGGAAACCCCTCATACAATGAGATAAATATAAAGGGGTATATGACTTATATTATAACTCTAACACCCCCCCTCAAACTCATGGTGGATGAACAACACTGAGTTTGGAGAGATAAAAGCCATGTTGTGCTCTAGTCTGTGCCTTTGTCAGGAAATCCGCCAACTGTAACTCGGAAGGCACATACTGAAGAGCAATAACCTCATCCTGCACAGCAGCGCGCACATAGAAAGCATCAACACCAATATGCTTGGTGAGCTCATGCTTCACAGGATCGCGTGCAATGCTGATAGCACCTGTACTGTCAGATAGAAGCAGAGTCGGTGTAGTGACAGAAACACCAAAATCCTGAAGTAACCACCGTAACCAAGTCACCTCTGCCGTCAAAAGAGCCATTGCTCGCAACTCAGCCTCGGCACTCGAACGGGAAACTGCAAGCTGTTTCTTCGTCTTCCAGGCAATGAGAGAACCACCAAGAAAAACACAGTAAGCAGAAAGTGAACGGCGATCGGAAGGATCACTAGCCCACGTAGCATCAGAATAGGCCTGGAGCTGTAAAGAACTGGAGCGAGGAAAGAATAGACGGTGAGAGATCGTGCCTCGAAGATATCGAAGAATACGAAGGAGATGACTATAGTGAACCAAGGTGGGGGCAGAGACAAACTGACTCAGAATATGAACCGGATAAGAGATGTCCGGACGAGTGACAGCTAGATAGACAAGACTGCCAACAAGATGACGATAACGCGTCGGATCAGGGAGAGGATCACCATCAGTAGCACGGAGGTGAACATTGAGCTCCATAGGAGTCTCAACAATGCGCTCGTCAGTAAGAGCAGCACGAGCAAGAAGATCCTGGATATACTTTTCCTGGGATATAAAAAAGCCATCAGAGGTAGAAGAGACTTCAATCCCAAGAAAGTAGCGAAGAGGTCCAAGATCAGACATAAGAAACTGCTCACTAAGACGGGCCTTTACAAAGGCAATATACTCGGGATCATCCCCCGTGATGATCATGTCATCAACATAAAGAAGAAGAAGAGTCCGACCACGAGGAGAAAGGTGAATAAACAATGCGGGATCATGAGCACTTGCTAAAAAACCAGCAGCAGTGATCACAGAGGCAAAGCGCTCAAACCAGGCGCGGGGGGCTTGCTTAAGGCCATAGAGAGAGCAACGAAGACGACATACCATGCCATCAGGAATAGAATACCCAGGTGGTGGCTGCATGTACACCTCCTCACGCAACTCACCATTAAGAAAGGCATTCTTAACATCAAGCTGAGATATAGACCAGTGGCGTGCAGAGGCAACGGCAAGAAGGGTACGAACAGTGGTCATATGAGCCACAGGAGCAAAAGTCTCGTCATAATCACGACCATGCTCCTGCTGAAAACCACGAGCCACAAGACGAGCTTTGTGACGCTCAAGAGAACCATCGGAGCGAGTCTTAACCTTGTAGACCCACTTACAAGTGATCGGACGGACTCCGGGAGGAAGAGAAACAAGATCCCAAGTACCAGTGCGTTCAAGAGCAGCAATCTCCTCTGCCATCGCAAACTGCCATTCAGGATGAACAACAGCCTGACGGTAAGAAGTCGGCTCAAGAACAGCAGCACCAGCAGTGGGAAATCCAAAGCGATCAACAGGCGGACGAGGACGAGAACGCAAACCATAAGTAGGCTGAGAGAAAGATGACGACCCATCCAC